>NC_034186.2:72873250-72886652 GCF_002021735.2 Oncorhynchus kisutch | reverse complement strand
TCTCTCTCTCTCTCTCTCTTTCCTCTCTCTCTCCTCTCTCTTTCTCTTTCTCTCTCTCCCCTCTCTCTCTCTCTCCCCTTTCTCTCGTTCTCTCTCCCTCCCTTGCTCTCCTCTCTCTCTCTCTCTTCTTTCCTCTCTCTCTCTTTCTCTCTTTCTCTCTCTCTCCTCTCTCTCTCTCTTTCTCTCTTTCTCTCTCTCTCCTCTCTCTCTCCCCTTTCTCTCGTTCTCTCTCTCTCCCTCCCTTGCTCTCCTCTCTCTCTCTCTCTCTCTTTCTCGCTCTCTCTCTCTTTCCTCTCTCTCTCTCTCTCTCTCTTTCCTCTCTCTCTCCTCTCTCTTTCTCTTTCTCTCTCTCCCCTCTCTCTCTCTCTCCCCTTTCTCTCGTTCTCTCTCCCTCCCTTGCTCTCCTCTCTCTCTCTCTCTCTGTCTCTTTCTCTCCCTCCTTCCCTCTTGTCTTTGTTTAGGCTCAGCAGTCTCTCACACATTGTCTGTGTATTAATAGTGTGATATTTATGTCTGGCATGTGTATTAACACTGACCTCCCGTGACTGTCTCTGTCTCCCCCTCCCCTCACTCTTCCCTCTCTCCCTTCACACATTTCTCTCCTCCCCATCCCTGCCTCCCATGTTCTCCCCTTCCTCTCCTCTCCCACTCCCTCTCCGCTCTCTCTTTCCCCCCTTGTTTATCCCCTCACCCTCCAACCACCCACCACCTCTCGTTTGTTCCGTGGACCCCTGCCCCCAGAGTAGTGCCCATAACCAGGACCTGCTGGTATGTGCGTGTGCTGTGGGAGTGGCCACCTGTTTCGCCGCCCCCGTGGGAGGCAAGTCCCGTCCACATATCCCTACATGCACCTCTCCATGGCAGCACCAGAGACCTGGGGGTTATGGAGCAGTGGGGTGCAATGCATAGAATGTTACAGATAGAAATGTATTGTATAGAATGGAAATAACTGCGTAATGAAAAATTAATATTACTGGGTGTAAGTAATTCTATCTGCAATGGCCTGAGCATTTTTGTCATATGACTAGACAGCATGTTCTGTCTGTCTGGTCTCTCTCTGTCTCTGTCTATTTTGATGATTTTGCTCAGGGCTTGTGTGACTCTCTGCGTGAGCTTGGTTGGTTTGGCGGTCTCTGCTGTGCTGTTCTGTATTTTCTACCTCTGTCTCTCCCCCTCCCTCCCTCCCTCCCTCCCTCCCTCCTCCCTCCTCCCTCCCCCTCCCCTCCCTCCCTCCCTCCCTCCCCTCCCTCCCCTCCCTCCCGCCCTCCCCTCCCCTCCCCTCCCTCCCTCCCTCCCTCTCTCCTCCCTACTTTCTCCGTCAGTAGAACCCCTGTGGTACACAGACATTCTGACAGTGGGCCTGTGCGTGGGGTGGGCTGCTGTTTCGGCACTCCTCTAGGAGGTACTGTATCAAGCCCCTAACCGCTGCACTATGACCTCTCTGCTGTACTTCACTACACCTCTCTGTATACCACTATGACTCCTTCACTACACCTCTCTGTATACCGCTAACACTCCTTCACTACACCTCTTTCTATACCACTATCACTCCTTCACTAAACCTCTCTCTATACCACTATCACTCCTTTACTACACCTCTTTCTATACCACTATCACTCCTTCACTACACCTCTCTGGTATACCACTATCACTCCTTCACTACACCTCTTTCTATACCACTATCACTCCTTCACTACACCTCTCTGTATACCACTATCACTCTTCACTACACGTCTTTCTATACCACTATCACTCCTTCACTACACCTCTTTCTATACCACTATCACTCCTTCACTACACCTCTCTGTATACCACTATCACTCCTTTACTACACCTCTTTCTATACCACTATCACTCCTTCACTACACCTCTTTCTATACCACTATCACTCCTTCACTACACCTCTCTGTATAGCACTATCACTCCTTTACTACACCTCTTTCTATACCACTATCACTCCTTCATTACACCTCTCTCTATACCACTATCACTCCTTTACTACACCTCTTTCTATACCACTATCACTCGTTCACTACACCTCTCTGTATACCACTATCACTCCTTCACTAAACGTCTTTCCTATTACCACTATCACTCCTTCACTACACCTTGTTCTATACCACTACCAGTCCTTCACTACACCTCTTCTATACCCACTATCACTCCTTAACTGCACATCTTTCTAACCACTATCACTCCTTCACTACACGTATTTCTATACCACTATCACTCCTTCACTTCACCTCTCTGTATACCACTATCAATCCTTCACTACAACGTCTTTCTATACCACTATCAAATCCTTCACTACACCTCTTTCTATACCACGATCACTCGTTTAATACACCTCTTTCTATACCACTACCACTCCCTTCACTACACCTCTTTCTATACCACTACGACTCCTTCACTACACCTCTTTAAATACCACTATCAGTCCCTCAGTATACCTCTTTCTTATACCACTATCACTCCTTTACTACACCTCTTTCTATACCACTATCACTCCTTCACTACACCTCTTTCTATACCACTATCACTCCTTCACTACACCTCTCTGTATACCACTATCACTCCTTCACTACACCTCTTTCTATACCACTATCACTCCTTCACTACACCTCTCTGTATACCACTATCACTCCTTCACTACACGTCTTTCTATACCACTATCACTCCTTCACTACACCTCTTTCTATACCACTATCACTCCTTCACTACACGTCTTTCTATACCACTATCACTCCTTCACTACACCTCTTTCTATACAACTATCACTCCTTCACTACACCTCTCTGTATACCACTATCACTCCTTCACTATACCTCTCTGTATACTACTATCACTCCTTCACTACACGTCTTTCTATACCACTATCACTCCTTCACTACACCTCATTCTATACCACTACCAGTCCTTCACTACACGTCTTTCTATACCACTATCACTCCTTCACTACACCTCTTTCTATACCATTATCACTCCTTCACTACACCTCTCTGTATACCACTATCACTCCTTCACTACACGTCTTTCTATACCACTATCACTCCTTCACTACACCTCGTTCTATACCACTACCAGTCCTTCACTACACCTCTTTCTATACCACTATCACTCCTTCACTACACCTCTTTCTATACCACTATCACTCCTTCACTACACGTATTTCTATACCACTATCACTCCTTCACCTCACCTCTTTCTATACCACTATCATTCCTTCACTACACCTCTTTATATATCCCCTATCACTGCTTCACTACAGCTCTTTCTATACCACTATCACTCCTTCACTACACCTCTTTCTATACCACTATCACTCCTTCACCACACCTCTTGCTATACCACTATCAGTCCCTCAGTATACCTCTTTCTATACCATATCACTCCTTCACTACACCTCGTTCTATACCACTACCAGTCCTTCACTACACCTCTTTCTATACCACCATCACTATTTCACTACACCTCTTTAAATACCACTATCACTCCTTCACTACACGTCTTTCTATACCACTATCATTCCTTCACTACATGTCTTTCTATACCACTATCATTCCTTCACTACACCTCTTTCTATACCACTATCACTCCTTTACTACACCTCTTTCTATACCACTATCACTCCTTTACTACACCTCTTTACATACCACTATCATTCCTTCACCTCACCTCTTTCTATACCACTATCATTCCTTCACTACACCTCTTTCTATACCACGATCACTCGTTTACTACACCTCTTTCTATACCACTATCACTCCTTCACTACACCTCTTTATATATCCCTATCACTCCTTCACTACAGCTCTTTCTATACCACTATCACTCCTTCACTACACCACTTTATATATCCCTATCACTCCTTCACTACAGCTCTTTCTATACCACTATCACTCCTTTACTACACCTCTTTCTATACCACTATCACTCCTTCACCACACCTCTTGCTATACCACTATCAGTCCCTCAGTATAACTCTTTCTATACCACTATCACTCCTTCGCTACACCTCTTTCTATACCACTATCACTCATTCGCTACACCTCTTTCTATACCACAATCACTCCTTCACTACACCACTTTATATATCCCTATCACTCCTTCACTACAGCTCTTTCTATACCACTATCACTCCTTTACTACACCTCTTTCTATGCCACTATCACTCCTTTACTACACCTCGTTCTATACCACTACCAGTCCTTCACTACACCTCTTTCTATACCACCATCACTATTTCACTACACCTCTTTAAATACCACTATCACTCCTTCACTACACGTCTTTCTATACCACTATCATTCCTTCACTACATGTCTTTCTATACCACTATCATTCCTTCACTACACCTCTTTCTATACCACTATCACTCCTTTACTACACCTCTTTATATACCACTATCATTCCTTCACCTCACCTCTTTCTATACCACTATCATTCCTTCACTACACCTCTTTCTATACCACGATCACTCGTTTACTACACCTCTTTCTATACCACTATCACTCCTTCACTACACCTCTTTATATATCCCTATCACTCCTTCACTACAGCTCTTTCTATACCACTATCACTCCTTCACTACACCTCTTTATATATCCCTATCACTCCTTCACTACAGCTCTTTCTATACCACTATCACTCCTTTACTACACCTCTTTCTATACCACTATCACTCCTTCACCCACACCTCTTGCTATACCACTATCAGTCCCTCAGTATAACTCTTTCTATACCACTATCACTCCTTCGCTACACCTCTTTCTATACCACTATCACTCATTCGCTACACCTCTTTCTATACCACAATCACTCCTTCACTACACCTCTTTCTATACCACTATCACTCCTTCACTACACCTCTTTATATACCACTATCATTCCTTCACCTCACCTCTTTCTATACCACTATCATTCCTTCACTACACCTCTTTCTATACCACGATCACTCGTTTACTACACCTCTTTCTATACCACTATCACTCCTTCACTACACCTCTTTCTATATCCCTATCACTCCTTCACTACAGCTCTTTCTATACCACTATCACTCCTTTACTACACCTCTTTCTATACCACTATCACTCCTTCACCACACCTCTTGCTATACCACTATCAGTCCCTCAGTATAACTCTTTCTATACCACTATCACTCATTCGCTACACCTCTTTCTATACCACAATCACTCCTTCACTACACCTCTTTCTATACCACTATCACTCCTTCACTACATCTCTTTCTATACCAATATCACTACTTCACTACACCTCTCTCTATACCACTATCACTCCTTCACTACACCTCTCTCTATACCACTATCACTCCTTCACTACACCTTGTTCTATACCACTACCAGTCCTTCACTACACCTCTTTCTATACCACTATCACTCCTTCACTACACGTCTTTCTATACCACTATCATTCCTTCACTACATGTCTTTCTATACCACTATCATTCCTTCACTACACCTCTTTCTATGCCACTATCACTCCTTTAATACACCTCTTTCTATACCACTATCACTCGTTTACTACACCTCTTTCTATACCACTACCACTCCTTCACTACACCTCTTTCTATACCACTACCACTCCTTCACTACACCTCTTTCTATACCACTATCACTCCTTCACTACACCTCGTTCTATACCACTATCACTCCTTCAATACACCTCTTTCTATACCACTATCACTCCTTCATTACAACTCTTTCTATACCACAATCACTCCTTCACGACACGTCTTTCTATACCACTATCACTCCTACACCACACCTCTTTCTATACCACTATCACTCCTTTACTACACCTCTTTCTATACCACTATCACTCCTTCACTACACCTCTTTCTATGCCACTATCACTCCTTTAATACACCTCTTTCTATACCACTATCACTCGTTTACTACACCTCTTTCTATACCACTACCACTCCTTCACTACACCTCTTTCTATACCACTACCACTCCTTCACTACACCTCGTTCTATACCACTACCAGTCCTTCACCTCACCTCTTTCTATACCACTATCATTCCTTCACTACACCTCTTTATATATCCCTATCACTGCTTCACTACAGCTCTTTCTATACCACTATCACTCCTTCACTACACCTCTTTCTATACCACTATCACTCCTTCACCACACCTCTTGCTATACCACTATCAGTCCCTCAGTATACCTCTTTCTATACCAATATCACTCCTTCACTACACCTCGTTCTATACCACTACCAGTCCTTCACTACACCTCTTTCTATACCACCATCACTATTTCACTACACCTCTTTAAATACCACTATCACTCCTTCACTACACCTCTTTCTATACCACTACCACTCCTTCACCTCACCTCTTTCTATACCACTATCATTCCTTCACTACACCTCTTTATATATCCCTATCACTGCTTCACTACAGCTCTTTCTATACCACTATCACTCCTTCACTACACCTCTTTCTATACCACTATCACTCCTTCACCACACCTCTTGCTATACCACTATCAGTCCCTCAGTATACCTCTTTCTATACCAATATCACTCCTTCACTACACCTCGTTCTATACCACTACCAGTCCTTCACTACACCTCTTTCTATACCACCATCACTATTTCACTACACCTCTTTAAATACCACTATCACTCCTTCACTACACGTCTTTCTATACCACTATCATTCCTTCACTACATGTCTTTCTATACCACTATCATTCCTTCACTACACCTCTTTCTATACCACTATCACTCCTTTACTACACCTCTTTCTTTACCACTATCACTCCTTTACTACACCTCTTTATATACCACTATCATTCCTTCACCTCACCTCTTTCTATACCACTATCATTCCTTCACTACACCTCTTTCTATACCACGATCACTCGTTTACTACACCTCTTTCTATACCACTATCACTCCTTCACTACACCTCTTTATATATCCCTATCACTCCTTCACTACAGCTCTTTCTATACCACTATCACTCCTTCACTACACCACTTTATATATCCCTATCACTCCTTCACTACAGCTCTTTCTATACCACTATCACTCCTTTACTACACCTCTTTCTATACCACTATCACTCCTTCACCACACCTCTTGCTATACCACTATCAGTCCCTCAGTATAACTCTTTCTATACCACTATCACTCCTTCGCTACACCTCTTTCTATACCACTATCACTCATTCGCTACACCTCTTTCTATACCACTACCAGTCCTTCACTACACCACTTTATATATCCCTATCACTCCTTCACTACAGCTCTTTCTATACCACTATCACTCCTTTACTACACCTCTTTCTATGCCACTATCACTCCTTTACTACACCTCGTTCTATACCACTACCAGTCCTTCACTACACCTCTTTCTATACCACCATCACTATTTCACTACACCTCTTTAAATACCACTATCACTCCTTCACTACACGTCTTTCTATACCACTATCATTCCTTCACTACATGTCTTTCTATACCACTATCATTCCTTCACTACACCTCTTTCTATACCACTATCACTCCTTTACTACACCTCTTTCTATACCACTATCACTCCTTTACTACACCTCTTTATATACCACTATCATTCCTTCACCTCACCTCTTTCTATACCACTATCATTCCTTCACTACACCTCTTTCTATACCACGATCACTCGTTTACTACACCTCTTTCTATACCACTATCACTCCTTCACTACACCTCTTTATATATCCCTATCACTCCTTCACTACAGCTCTTTCTATACCACTATCACTCCTTCACTACACCTCTTTATATATCCCTATCACTCCTTCACTACAGCTCTTTCTATACCACTATCACTCCTTTACTACACCTCTTTCTATACCACTATCACTCCTTCACCACACCTCTTGCTATACCACTATCAGTCCCTCAGTATAACTCTTTCTATACCACTATCACTCCTTCGCTACACCTCTTTCTATACCACTATCACTCATTCGCTACACCTCTTTCTATACCACAATCACTCCTTCACTACACCTCTTTCTATACCACTATCACTCCTTCACTACACCTCTTTATATACCACTATCATTCCTTCACCTCACCTCTTTCTATACCACTATCATTCCTTCACTACACCTCTTTCTATACCACGATCACTCGTTTACTACACCTCTTTCTATACCACTATCACTCCTTCACTACACCTCTTTATATATCCCTATCACTCCTTCACTACAGCTCTTTCTATACCACTATCACTCCTTTACTACACCTCTTTCTATACCACTATCACTCCTTCACCACACCTCTTGCTATACCACTATCAGTCCCTCAGTATAACTCTTTCTATACCACTATCACTCATTCGCTACACCTCTTTCTATACCACAATCACTCCTTCACTACACCTCTTTCTATACCACTATCACTCCTTCACTACATCTCTTTCTATACCAATATCACTACTTCACTACACCTCTCTCTATACCACTATCACTCCTTCACTACACCTCTCTCTATACCACTATCACTCCTTCACTACACCTTGTTCTATACCACTACCAGTCCTTCACTACACCTCTTTCTATACCACTATCACTCCTTCACTACACGTCTTTCTATACCACTATCATTCCTTCACTACATGTCTTTCTATACCACTATCATTCCTTCACTACACCTCTTTCTATGCCACTATCACTCCTTTAATACACCTCTTTCTATACCACTATCACTCGTTTACTACACCTCTTTCTATACCACTACCACTCCTTCACTACACCTCTTTCTATACCACTACCACTCCTTCACTACACCTCTTTCTATACCACTATCACTCCTTCACTAACACCTCGTTCTATACCACTATCACTCCTTCAATACACCTCTTTCTATACCACTATCACTCCTTCATTACAACTCTTTCTATACCACAATCACTCCTTCACGACACGTCTTTCTATACCACTATCACTCCTACACCACACCTCTTTCTATACCACTATCACTCCTTTACTACACCTCTTTCTATACCACTATCACTCCTTCACTACACCTCTTTCTATGCCACTATCACTCCTTTAATACACCTCTTTCTATACCACTATCACTCGTTTACTACACCTCTTTCTATACCACTACCACTCCTTCACTACACCTCTTTCTATACCACTACCACTCCTTCACTACACCTCGTTCTATACCACTACCAGTCCTTCACTACACCTCGTTCTATACCACTATCACTCCTTCATTACAACTCTTTCTATACCACAATCACTCCTTCACGACACGTCTTTCTATACCACTATCACTCCTACACCACACCTCTTTCTATACCACTATCACTCCTTCACTACACCTCTTTCTATACCACTCCTATCCTCCTTTTTAACCCCTGCTCTCCCTTTCTGAATACCTCTCCATGTCATTCCCACTACTTTATCTCTCTACATCCCTCTCCCTCTCTCTCCCTCTAACCCCTTCTATCTCTCTCTACATCCCTCTCTCTCTCCCTCTAACCCCTTCTATCTCTCTCTACATCCATCCATCCATCTCTCTCTCCCTCTAACCCCTTCTATCTCTCTCTACATCCCTCTCTCTCTCTCCCTCTAACCCTCTCTATCTTTCTCTACTTCCACCTCTCTCTCCCTCTAACCCCCTCTATCTCTCTCTACATCCCTCTCTCTCCCTCTATCTATCTCTCTCTACATCCCTCTCTCTCCCTCTAACTCCCCCATCTCTCTCTACATCCCTCTATCTCCATCTAACCCCTTCTATCTCTCTCTACATCCCTCCTCTCTCCCTCTAACCCTCTCTATCTCTCTCTACATCCCTCTCTCTCCCTCTAACTCCCCTATCTCTCGCTACAGATCCATCTCTCTCTCCCTCTAACTCCCTCTATCTCTTGCTACATCCACCTCTCTCTCTCCCTCTAACCCTCTCTATCTCTCTCTACATCCCTCTCTCTCCCTCTAACCCCCTCTATCTCTCTCTACACCCCTCTCTCTCCCTCTAACTCCCTCTATCTCTCTCTACAACCTCTCTCTCTCCCTCTAACCCTCTCTATCTCTCTCTACATCCCTCTCTCTCCCTCTAACCCCCTCTATCTCTCTCTACACCCCTCTCTCTCCCTCCAACTCCCTCTATCTCTCTCTACACCTCTCTCTCTCCCTCTAACCCCCTCTATCTCTCTCTACATCCCTCTCTCTCCCTCTATCCCCCTCTATCTCTCTCTACACCTCTCTCTCTCCCTCTATCTCCCCACTGCTCTCCCCTTCCTGTAACAATAATCTACAGTGTCCAGATAGCCTCAGCATAGAATGGAAACACTCAGCTAAAATCATTAAAGCTTGTCTCTACTCTTCAAATATTGTCTATTGTAATCTCCATTCATACAGTCATGTCTCTGATTCGCTCTGATGTTTATTTTGCTCTAGAGTATTTAGCTATTCTGTGTGTGTATGTGTGTGTGTGTGTGTGTGTGTGTGTGTGCTCATTCTGCTCACTTAAACTCAAATCGATCTCCCTCCCTCCCTCGCTCACACCCTCCGTCCCTCCCTCCCTCCCTCCCTCCCTCACTCACTCACTCACTCACTCACTCACTCCTCACTCACTCACTCACTCACTAACTCCCTCACCTCCTCCATCCATCCATCCATCTCTCTCTCTCTCTCTCTCTCCTCTCTCTCTCTCCTCTCTCTCTCTCTCTCTCTCTCTCTCTCTCTCTTGTCCTCCCCATCTTCTTCCCTCCTCTCCAGGGGTGTTGTTCAGCATTGAGGTCACATCTACCTACTTTGCTGTGAGGAATTACTGGAGAGGGTATTTTGCTGCCACCTTCAGTGCCTTCATATTCAGGGTGTTGTCTGTGTGGAACAAAGATGCAGGTACGCCATGGAGGCAGCATCGCATCACAAACATATTTCCTCTCCAGAACAACATAATCCCACTGTACACCTTTTCTCTCATGATGATGTCATATGTTTATTCATGCCAGGTGTTTTAGAATAGGATCAGCTTTCACTCTCTTGCTGTCCCTGTCACAGTCACCATTACAGCTCTTTTCCGGACCAACTTCCGGATGGATTTTCCCTTTGACCTGCAGGAGCTCCCAGCCTTCGCTATCATTGGGTGAGAGCGCTTAGTAAACATTCTACACACCCCTTTTAGACCCTACAGTCTTCAACTGAACTTCACCCACTTTGTGATGGTGTGGGGATCAATGGGATTGTGTGTGTGTGTCTTTCTGACTCCCTGTTGTAGAATATCCTGTGGGTTCCTGACTCTCTGTCCCCTGTCTGTCTGTTGTAGGATCTCCTGTGGGTTCCTGACTCCCTGTCCCCTGTCTGTCTGTTGTAGAATCTCCTGTGGGTTCCTGACTCTCTGTCCCCTGTCTGTCTGTTGTAGGATCTCCTGTGGGTTCCTGACTCCCTGTCCTCTGTCTGTCTGTTGTAGAATCTCCTGTGGGTTCCTGACTCCCTGTCCCCTGTCTGTCTGTCTGTTGTAGAATCTCCTGTGGGTTCCTGACTCCCTGTCCCCTGTCTGTCTGTTGTAGAATCTCCTGTAGGTTCCTGACTCTCTGTCCCCTGTCTGTCTGTTGTAGAATCTCCTGTGGGTTCCTGACTCCCTGTCCCCTGTCTGTCTGTTGTAGAATCTCCTGTGGGTTCCTGACTCCCTGTCTCCTGTCTGTCTGTTGTAGAATCTCCTGTGGGTTCCTGACTCTCTGTCCCCTGTCTGTCTGTTGTAGAATCTCCTATAGGTTCCTCACTCCCTGTCCCCTGTCTGTCTGTTGTAGAATCTCCTGTAGGTTCCTGACTCTCTGTCCCCTGTCTGTCTGTTGTAGAATCTCCTGTGGGTTCCTGGGGGCCTTCTTTGTCTACCTGAACAGACAGGTGGTTCTAGTGATGAGGAGACAGACGGCTCTCACACGCTTTCTGACCAAGCAGTGAGACATCATGCACTCACGCACTCGCATGCATACGCACACAGTACACACACACAGTACATACACACAGTACACACATACAGTACACACACACACACACAGTACATACACACAGTACACACACACAGTACACACACAGTGCACACAGTACACACACAGTACATACACACAGTACACACACACAGTACACACACACAGTACACACATACAGTACACACACACACACAGTACATACACACAGTACACACACACAGTACACACACAGTACATACACACAGTGCACACACAGTACACACACAGTACATACACACAGCACACACACACAGTATACACACACAGTACACACACACTGTTACACTCACTCAAATGTCTTCACAATTGTAATGCTTAGCAGACACTATTATCCAGATCCCTGACACTTTCCACATTCCATTCCAGATGAGCTTCATTTGGGTAGCCTCTTCTTCCAAAGTAATCTGTTACACGACATTGACCCAGACAAGCAGGGCTTAACAGCCAGCCATTCACTCAGTTAGACACATTCACTTAGCCATTGACTCACCAGTCAAGGTACATTGAGCTCACACATTAGGAGGGGCAGAGCAGTAGAGGTGTCCTACCATGAACTCAACAACCTGACAGCCAGACAATGAACTGGGAGGAGATTCCTGACAATTTACGTTATTACCCTAAAACGCTTCACATTTAAGTAATGGCATTGTGGTTTGTTTTAACGATTGAGTATCCCAGTTGTTTAATAATATTGTGTGTGTGTGTGTGTGTGTGTGTGTGTGTGTGTGTATGTACTGTGTTTGTGTGTGTGTGTGTGTCCGTCTTTGTATTTTGTATTTGTGCGCATGCGTGTGTGTTTGTGCGATTGTGTGTGTTCAGTCGGTTAATCTACCCAGGTGCAGTGACGTTTGTCATCGCCACCCTGACCTTTCCTCCTGGATTCGGCCAGTTCATGGCTGGAGAGGTCAGAGAGCATTATTGAGCTTATTAGAGTTTATGTTCATGACTTATAGAATAACCTTTTATAAATCGATGTATTGCCTACAGGCAACAAGCAACCCTGTTAACTATGTTTTTAGTGTGGTTTTAAGCTGATACGGATAAATAAATCTTTCAACACCACTGTATAGCTGCTCATGCAGAGATGAAAAACCCAGAACCACTGTCATAACCTAGAACCACTGTGATTATTATTTGACCCTGCTGGTCATCTATGAACTTTGAACATCTTGAAGAACGATCTAGACTAAATGGCCATGTACTCTTTAATCTCCACCTGGCACAGCCAGAAGAGGACTGGTGCACCCCTCAGAGCCTGGTTCCTCTCTAGGTTTCTTCCTATTTTCCTGCCTTTCTAGGGAGTTTTTCCTAGCCACCGTGTTTCTACATCTGCATTGTGTGCTCTTTGGGTTTTAGGCTGAGTTTCTGTATAAGCAATTTGTGACATCTGCT
>NC_034186.2:72752724-72873150 GCF_002021735.2 Oncorhynchus kisutch | reverse complement strand
CACCTGGACCAAACTGTCTGCCACCGCCCTTCCCCCTGGACTGGGGCGCTCCTCAGCCTGGCTGCACCCCGACCGTCAGCGTCTTCCTCATCCTCCTCCTCTTCTTCGTCATGAAGGTACGTCCTCCCTCCATCATGGAATAAAACACATGACCTTTCTTCTCATATTATGCTGTGGTTAGGCTATCAAATCAAATGAAAAGAGTTGCAAGCGCATTCTCTGGAAGTTACCTTTTCATTGTTTCTCTATTAGATTCTATAAAGGATTTGTATTAGGTCTCTCTGTTCACAGACCTTCTCAATGTTCTAGTTCTGGATGTCTGCTGTTTCCACGACGATGCCCATCCCGTCTGGAGCCTTCATGCCAGTGTTCATACTGGGTAAGAGGCTGAGATCAGACCTGGAAATCTAAACATGATGTATCAGATATCAGGCTTTAAAACATGCTATAAACCCTGTCCTAAAGCACAACTGAGTATTCTCTCTCCTGTCTCTCCCCCTTTCTCTCTCCCCTCTCCCCTTTCTCCTCTCCCTTCTCCCCTTTCTCTCTCCCTCTCCCTTTCTCTCTCCTCTCTCTCCCTTTCTCTCTCCCCTCTCCCCAGGGGCAGCATTTGGGCGTCTGGTAGGGGAGATCATGGCCACTCTCTTCCCAAACGGTATCCTGTTTGATGGGATAGTTTATCGCATCCTCCCCGGGGGCTATGCTGTCATTGGTGAGTCTCCTCTGAAGTCTCATCTTGCCTTGCTGCTGTTGCAGGGCAGCCCAGCCCCAGAAGGGACTCATCTTATCAGCTGTATGCAAGAATTTGCCATGTGTTGTCTTCGGAATTCAGCATTCTATGTGTTGGTCTTGCCAACCCCCATTGTCACACCTCTGAGAGGTTACATCATGTAGGTCTGACATCTGATTGGAGGTTAACTTTACAGTAATGCTATTGGTCAACAACTCAGATGTTTATTAAAGGTTCATTGGTCTTTTTCTTATTTGTTCCTGACCTGCTGTTGTGAGATACTTTCTTTCTCTCTCTCTCTCCACCCTGTGAACTTTTGGGGGCAAGGCCTTTCAGGGTTATGGTTTCTCTCTCTCTCTCTGACCATGCTTGGAATAATGCCTTGTAATGCTTGTTCATGCTTTGTAACTGAAGCTGTATGCCTTGTATGTGAATCCATTCATTTTTACAAAGTAATTAAATACACTTATATTTAGAATCAATTCTCAGACATGTCTTCATTGCCTATTACTGTAACTCAACCATAGTCTCTTGCATATTGTTAATTCTCTTTATGAAGTAGGGTGTAAATTACTTAGTGTTATTGCGAGTCGCATGTGATGTATTTATAATATACATATCAAAATGACTGCTCACTACCCTGTCATACACAATGTCATTTAACACCATCTCTCCTTCCCTTTCTGCCTTGTTGTGACTCCTGATCTCTCGTTCCCTCCCTCTATACTCTCTCTTCCTCTCTCCTCCCCCTCCCTCTCTCCCTTCCTCTCCCCCTTCCCATACCTCCCTCCCTCCCTTCCTCTTTCCTTCCCCTACCTCCCTCCCTTCCTCTCTCCTTCCCCTCCCTTTCTCTCTCCCGCCCTCCTTATCCCAGGTGCCGCGGCCCTGACCGGGGCAGTAACCCACACAGTGTCCACGGCTGTGATCTGTTTTGAGCTGACAGGCCAGATCTCCCACATCCTGCCCATGATGGTGGCAGTGATCCTGGCCAACATGGTGGCCCAGGGCCTGCAGCCCTCCCTCTACGACTCCATCATCCAGGTCAAGAAACTGCCATACCTCCCCGAGCTCAGCCTTGGACACATCAGGTACTGGAACGGTCGCCATTATGGCTCTAATAAGTGTTTATGCAGAGAACTGTATGCCATTGTGGCTCAAACAGTTCTAGTGTACATGCAACCTTGTGTGCTATTATGAGTCAAGCAGCCACAGTTCACATATATCCTCTCTCCTCCCTCAGTAAGTACAACATCTTTGTGGAGGACATGATGGTGCGGAAGGTGAACTTCCTGTCCTCCCAGTCGACCTATCGGGAGCTGGGCTATCTGCTAGACTCCACCTCCCTCAAAACCATCCCTCTGGTCGACTCCAAAGGTGAGATATGTTATAGAATGTTTGATGCCATGCACCGTAGATGACACCAATCCATCCACTGAAATCCCTCTCTTGTCTCTCTCTCTCTCTCTCTCAAATCAAGTCAATTCAATTCAATTCAAGGGGCTTTATTGGCATGGGAAACATGTGTTAACATTGCCAAAGCAAGTGAGGTAGATAATATACAGAAGTGAAATAAACAATAAAAATTAACAGTAAACATTACACATACAGAAGTTTCAAAACAATAAAGACATTACAAATGTCATATTATATATATATATATATATATATATATATATATATATATATATACAGGGTTGTAACAATGTACAAATAGTTAAAGTAGTTAAAGTCTCTCTCTCTCTCTCTCTCTCTACTCTCTCTCTCTCTCTCTCTCTCTCTCTCTCTACTCTCTCTCTCTCTCTACTCTTTACTCTCTCTCTACTCTCTCTCTCTACTCGCTACTCTCTCTCTCTCTACTCTCTCTCTCTCTCTCTACTCTCTTTCTCTCCCTGTTCCCCCTGTCTTTCCTCAGAGTCTATGATCCTATTAGGGTCTATCGAGAGGACAGAGCTGCAAGCCATCTCTGATTGGTGGCTTTCTGCCGAGAGGCGTGTCTTTGAGAGGGGTCAGGGGTCACCGGGCCAGGGCTGGGAGTCCTTCACTTTCGTAGACGAGGAGGGAGGAGAGGTGACAGGATGGAAGGATGGATGGATGGATGGATGGATAGATGGAATGATTGAACGATAGCATCATATTTTTTACACTGATTAAATATCAGTATACTTATAATGCCTTTATAAACACATTTATAATGCATTATAATTATCCACAACATCATATAATACTTGGTTATGAACTTGGTCCTTTTGTCTGTTCTCCAGACCTCTCCAGTACAAGATGAACAGAATAGACCACTCCCATCCCCCAAACCACAGGAGTCCTCCACCAATCACACCGGCTCAGGTGACATGACACACACAAATGTCATAGAATTGGGATGTACCCACTATTGCTATTTTGTTACTAGTGCATCCATGTTTGTATTTGTCTTTATTTAGGATCCCCATTAGCTGCTGCCAAGGCAAACAAATATTACATTACACTTCATAACACTTTTCACAACACATTAAGTGTGTTCCCTTAGGCCACTACTCTACAACCAGATACTGTATCTACAATAAGCAATCAATACAGCAGAATCAGTGTTAGACCTGCTGTTCCATCGATTGCTCATGGGGTTTGTGTACAACAATTAACCAGCACCTTCTGTAGAAAAGTGTTGGAGTGAGAATGTTTACAAGATTTACTCACTTCTAAATGTCTGTCCTGTCTTTCAGAGAAGCGTTCCCTCCAGTCTGTGAGGGGAATATTTCAGCGCCTCTTCTCCTCTTCCTCAACCAGCCAGGCTGAAGCTCAGGTATTATTCCATATCAAGATAGAGGTTGGCTGTAACCACTGATACAGGGTCAGATATGTTAGAAGATGTTTTTCATTCCCATAATGGTTGAGGTTTGGATTGGGGCTAGGGCAAACTGATCCTGGATCTGTGCTTAAGGCTAACATCAACCTCAAGCTTTCCTCTGGTAGCTAATTTCCTCTGGTAGCTCAAAGAGGAGCAATATCACATTCTGTCCAGTAGGGGACACACACTCACGTCAATGGCATGACCTTGCTATAATGTATGATATGATATGTAATGAGCAGGTTTGTCATTCTGTGTGATGGAGAAATAGCACCACAAGGGGGCATCTGATCTGACACTTTGTAAACCTGGAGGGAGAAAATAACTAAAATCTCTAAACCAACACCCCCCTCTGTCTCACACTCCTTCTTTTCTTTCTCTCTCTTTCTTCCTCTCTCTTCCGCTCTCTCTCTCTCTTTCTCTCTCTCACTCTCTTTCTCTCTCTCTTTCTCTCTCTCTCACTCTCTTTCTCTCTCTCTTTCTCTCACTCTCTTTCTCTCTCTCTCTCTCTCTCTCTCTCTCTCTTCCTCTCTCCAGGAATCCACCCCACCTCCACTCACCGACACCATGTCCTCAGAGGAGGTAATGTGTCTCACTGACCCTGATCAACCTTTAACCCCTAACTCCTGATCCCTGATCCCTGACCTCTACTCCCTGACCTGGGCACTCTATGTAGCTCTAAAAGGATTCCACGAATAGAATCAAACATCATAAATGATTATTCTCTCTTTATATTGTCAATCACCCTCTCTGCTCTCTGATTGGCTAATGCAGATCAAAGCCTGGGAAGAAGAAGAGTTGGATAAGCCAATCAGTATGGAGGAGATACGGATTGATCCCTCCCCCTTTCAGCTGGTGGAGAGAACCTCCCTTCACAAGGTATCAACTGTAGCTAGCACCTTGTGCTCTTATGTAGCCACTTTAAGCCATTATAAACACTACATGCTGTAGGATATTGACAAATATGCCTCCCTCTCTCTCTGACAGACCCACACTTTGTTCTCCTTGCTGGGTCTCAGTCATGCCTATGTTACCAGCATTGGAAAACTGGTGGGAGTCGTAGCACTGAAGGAGGTGAGATCACACATCACACAAGCTCTCTCTCTTGCTCCCTTTCTCTCTTTCTCTCTCTTTCTCTGTCTGTATGCCGAGTCTTCCTTTTCTGCAGTGTAGAAGCATCACACAGCTTGTCCATTTGTTCTGCCTCTCTGTCATCGTTCTCTGATGATGATCTCACAGTGTCACAGTAATTACATTGGCAAGATTAGCAAATTTAGGAATGCCATACCAACAGCAAACTCTGAACCTACACATCCATGCATAACTGACCAAATTATGAAAGACAAGCATGGTCATTTTTAATTCCGTAAAGTGAGTGTGGAAGAGGTAAAAACATTATTGTTGTCTATCAACAATGACAAACCACCTGGGACTGACAACTTGGATGGAAAATGACTGAGGATGATGGCGGACTATATTGCCACCTCTTTAAACTAATCCTACAGGAAAGTGTGTTCCCTCAGGCCTGGAGGGAAGAAAAAGTTATTCCACTACCTAAGAATAGCAAAGCACCCTTTTCTGGTTCAAACAGCCGACCAATCAGCCTGCTACTAACCCTTACTAAACGTTTGAATAACATTTTTGACCAGAGACAATGCTATTTCACAGTAGACAAATGACTTTCAGCACGCTTATACACAAATTACTGATGATTGGCTGAAAGAAATTGATACTAAAAGATTGTGGGAGCTGTTTTGTTAGTCTTCAGTGCAGCTTTTGACATTATTGATCATAATAAAAGAGGCTTTACATCCTCTGCTACAGTGGCAAGAAAAAATATGTGAACCCTTTGGAAATACCTGGATTTCTGCATAAATTGGTCATAATTTTGTCTGATCTTCATCTAGGTCACAACAATAGACAAACACAGTCTGCTTAAACTAATAACACATAAACAACTATATGTTTTCATGTCTTTATTGAACACACCATGTAAACATTCACAGTGCAGGGTGGGAAAAGTATGTGAACCCTTGGATTTAATAACTGTTTGACCCTCCTTTGGCAGCAATAACCTCATGACTGGGCCACTCCAGAAGGTGTATTTTCTTCTGTTGAAGCCATTCTGTTGTTGATTTAAAATCAAATCAAATTGTGTTTGTCGCATACACATGGTTAGCAGATATTAATGTGAGTGTTACGAAATGCTTGTGCTTCTAGTTCCGACCATGCAGTAATAAATAACAAGTATCTAACAATTTCACAACAACTACCTTTTACACACAAGTGTAAAGAAATGAATAGAATATGTACATATAAATATATGGATGAGTGATGGCTAACGGCATAGGCAAGATGCAGTAGATGGTATAGAGTACAGTATATACATATGAGATGAGTAATGTAGGGTATGTAAACATTATATAAAGTGGCATTGTTTAAAGTGACTAGTGATACATTTATTACAACCAATTTTTCATTATTAAGTGGCTAGAGATTTGAGTCAGTATGTTGGCAGCAGCCACTCAATGTTAGTGATGGCTGTTTAACAGTCTGATGGCCTCGATTGTGCATCTGTAAAAGTATGAAAGTGTTTTTGGTGACAAGCCAAATTTCGTCAGCCTCATGAGGTTGAAGAGGCTCTGTTGCGCCTTCTTCACCACGCTCTCTGTGTGGGTGGACCTTTTCAGTTTGTCCGCGATATGTACGCCGAGGAACTTAAAACTTTCCACCTTCTCTACTACTGTCCTGTCGATGTGGATAGGGGGTTGCTCCCTTTGCTGTTTCCTGAAGTCCACGATCATCTCCTTTGTTTTGTTGACATTGAGTGTGAGGTTATTTTCCTGACACCACAATCCGAGGACCCTCACCTCCTCCCTGTAGGCCGTCTCGTCGTTGTTGGTAATCAAGCCTACCACTGTAGTGTCATCTGCAAACTTGATGATTGAGTTGGATGCTTGCATGGCCACGCAGTCATGGGTGAACAGGGAGTACAGGAGAGGGCTGAGAACGCACCCTTGTGGGGCCCCAGTGTTGAGGATCAGCGGGGTTGAGATGTTGTTTCCTACCCTCACCACCTGGGGGCAGCCCGTCAGAATGTCCAGGACCCAGGGTCTCGAGCTTAACTTGTTGACGCTGCCGATCCCGGTAGCGGGATAATTGTCATCAGCAACCGCTGAATAGCATAGCGCCACAGTCAAATAATATTACAAAAAAATATTCACATTCATGAAATCACAAGTGCAGTATAGGAAAACACAGCTTAGCCTTTTGTTAATCCACCTGTCGTCTCAGATTTAGAAATGATGCTTTACAGCGAAAGCAATCCAAGTGTTTATGTAAGTTTATCGATAGCATAACATTATGTACACTAAGCATTAAGTAGCTAGGTCACGAAAATCATAAAAGCAATCAAAAAAATTGTTTACCTTTGATGATCTTCGGATGTTTTCACTCACGAGACTCACAGTTACACAACAAATGTTCCTTTTGTTCCATAAAATTATTTTTATACCCAAAATACCGACGTTTGTTTGTCGCGTTATGTTCAGAAATCCACAGGAAAGAGCGGTCACGACAACGCAGAGGTGTATTCCAAATAATATCCATGATGTCCACAGAAACATGTCAAAAGTTTTTTATAATCAATCTTCATGTTGTTTTAAAAATATATATTCGATAATATATCACCCGAGTGTGTAGGTTTTTCAGTAACAGCGTGAGGAACAATGGCGGCTTTACTCAGTTGCGCACAAACTCACTCTGAGAGCCCACGCTTATCCACTTACGCAATGTGATCCTTCACGGTCATTTTTCAGAATAAAAGCCTGAAACTATGTCTAAATACTGTTGACACCTTAGGGAAGCCATAGAAAAAGGAATCTGGTTGATATCCCTTTAAATGGAGGATAGACGTGCATAGGAACAGAGAGGTTTCAAAATAAGAGGCACTTCCTGATTTGATTTTCCTCAAACTTTAGAGTATTTCCTATCCCAATCAGGCAATTATATGCATATTCTAGTTTCTGGGGCTGAGAAATAGGCAGTTTCAAATGGGCACGTTTTTTTAGCCATACTGCCCCCTACACGCAAAAGGTTAATGATGAGTTTGGAGGGTATTATGGTATTAAATGCTGAGCTGTAGTTGATGAACAGCATTCTTACATAGATATTCCTCTTGAATTAGGACAGTGTGCAGTGTGATTGCGATTGCGTCGTCTGTGGACCTATTAGGGCGGTAAGCAAATTGGAGTGGGTCTAGGGTGTCAGATAGATTGGAGGTGATATGATCCTTGACTAGTCTCTCAAAGAACTTCATGATGACGGAAGTGAGTGCTATGGGGCGATAGTTGTTTAGCTCAGTCACCTTAGCTTTCTTGGGAACAGGAACAATGGTGGCCCTCTTGAAGCATGTGGGAACAGCAGAATGGGATAGGGATTGATTGAATATGTCCGTAAACACACCAGCCAGCTGGTCTACGCATGCTCTGAGGACACGGCTAAGGATGCCATCTGGGCCGGCAGCCTTGCGAAGGTTAACACGTTTAAATGTTTTACTCACTTTGGCTGCGGTGAAGGAGAGCCTGCAGGTTTTGGTAGCGGGCCGTGTCGGTGGCACTGTATTGTCCTGAAAGCGAGCAAAGAAGCTGTTTAGTTTGTCTAGGAGCAAGACATCAGGGTCCGCGATGGGGCTGGTTTTCTTTTTGTAGTCCGTGATTGACTGTAGACCCTGCCACATAACTCTCGTGTCTGAGCCGTTGAATTGCGACTCTACCTAGTTTCTGTACTGACGCTTAGATTATTTGATTGCCTTACGGAGGGAATAGCTACACTGTTTGTATTCAGTCATGTTTCCGGTCGCCTTGCCCTGATTAAAAGCAGTGATTCACGCCTTCAGTTTTGAGCGAATGCTGCCATCAATCTACGGTTTCTGGTTGGGGAAGGTTTTAATAGTCGCCATGGGTACAACATGCAGATGCTAATAAACTCGCTCACCGAATCAGCGTATACATCAATGTTGTTGTTCAACACTATCCAGAACATATCCCAGTCCACATGATCGAAGCAATCTTGAAGCGTGGAATCAGATTGGTCGGACCAGCGTTGAACAGACCTGAGCATGGGCGTTTCCTGTTTTGGTTTCTGTCTATAGGCTGGGAGCAACAGAATGGAGTCGTGGTCAGATTGGCCGAAAGGAGGGTGAGGGAGGGCTTTGTATGCGTCGCAGAAGTTAGACTAACAATGATCTAGGATTTTGCCAGCCCGGGTTGTGCATTCGATATGCTGATAAAATTTAAGGAGCGTTGTTTTCAGATTAGCCTTGTTAAAATCCCCAGCTACAATAAATGCAGCCTCGGTATATGTTGTTTCCAGTATACATAGAGTCCAATGAAGTTCTTTCAGGGCCGTCGAGGTGTCTGCTTGGGGGGGATATGCACGACTGTGATTATAATCAAAGAGAATTCTCTTGGTAGATAATGCAGTTGGCATTTGATGGTAAGGAATTCTAGGTTAGGTGAACAAAAGGGCTTGAGTTCCTATATGTTGTAATGATCACACCACGACTCGTTAATCAAAAAGCATACACCCCCACCCTTCTTCTTACCAGAGAGATGTTTGTTTCTGTCGGCGCAATGCGTGAAGAAACCAGGTGGCTGTACTGACTCTGATAACGTATCCCGAGTGAGCCATGTTTCCGTAAAGCAGAGAATGTTGCAATCTATGATGTCTCTCTGGAAGATCAACCCTTGCTTTGATTTCGTCTACCTTGTTGTCGAGAGACTGGACATTGGCAAGTAGTATATTCGGGAGCAGTGGGCGATGTGCCCGTCTACGGAGCCTGACCAGAAGGCCGCTCCGTCTGCCCCTTCTGCCCCTTCTGCGGAGCCATTGTTTTGGGTCGCCTGCTGGGATCCGATCCATTGTCCTGGATTGTGGATCAAACAGAGGATCCACTTCGGGAAAGTCGTATTCCTGGTCATAATGTTGGTAAGTTGACGTTGCTCTTATATCCAATAGTTCCTCCCAGCTGTATGTAATAAGACTTAAGATTTCCTGGGGCAACCGTGTAAGAAATAATACATAAAAAAACTAAATACTGCATAGTTTCCTAAGGACGCAAAGCGAGGCGGCCATCTCTGTTGGCGCCGGATGTTTACTTCTGTGTTTTGGGTCGTTGTCCTGTAGCATCACCCAACTTCTGTGAGCTTCAATTGGCGGACAGATAACCTAACATTCTCCTGCGAAATGTCTTGATAAACTTGGAAATTCATGTTTCCATCGATGATAGCAACCTGTCCAGGCCCTTGTGCAGCAAAGCAGCCCCAAACAATGATGTTCCCTCCACCATACTTTACAGTTGGGATGATGTTTTGATGTTGGTTTGCTGTGCTTTTTTCTCTCCACACATAGTCTTGTGTGTTCCTTCCAAACAACTCAACTGTAATTTCATCTGTCCACAGAATATTTTGCCAGTAGCACTGTGGAACATCCAGGTGCACTTTGGCAAACTTCAGACTTGCAGCAAACGTCAACAAAGATGTTAGCATGTTCCAGAGATTTCTGAATGTTTTTAACTGACGCTTTAGGAATCTCATTGAGCATTCTGTGCTGTGCTCTTGCAGTCATCTTTGCAGGACGGCCACTCCTAGGGAGAGTAGCAACAGTGCTGAACTTTCTCAATTTATAGACAGTTTGTCTTACAGTGGACTGATGAACATCAAGGATTTTAGAGATACTTTTGTAACCGTTTCCAGCTTTATGCAAGTCAATATTTCTTAATCTTAGGTCTTTTGAGAACTCTTTTGTTCAAGGCATGGTTCACATCGGGCAATGCTTCTTGTGAATAGCAAACTCAAATTTTGTGAGTGTTTTTATAGGCAAGGCAGCTCTAACCAACATCTCCAATCTCGTCACATTGATTGGACTCCAACTTAGCTGACTCCTGACTCCAATTAGCTTTTGGAGGTCATTAGCCTAGGGGTTCACATACTTTTACCAACCTACACTGTGAATGTTTAAATTATGTATTCAATATAGACAAGAAAAATACAATAATTGGTGTGTTATTTAAGCACACTATGTTTGTCTATTCCTGTGACTTAGATGAAGATCAGATCATATTTAATGACCAATTTATGCAGAAATCCAGGTAATTCCAAAGGGTTCACATACTTTTTCTTCCTACTGTACATCATGGATCAAGAGTTACATTGCCATGAAAAAGTATTTGCCCCCTTTCTGATTTTCTATATTTAGATTTTTTTTATACTGAATGTTATCAGATCTTCAACCAAAACCGAATATTAGATCAAGGGAACCTGTTACAAATAACAAAAAAATGTATACTTCTTATTATGCCTGGCGAAAGCCAAACACTGCATTCCACAGTAAGAACCTCATGCCAACGGTCAGCATGGTAGTGGTAGTGTGATGGTTTGGGGATGCTTTGCTGCCTCAGGACCTGAACAACTTGCCTTAATAGAAGGAACCATGAATTCTGCTCTGTATCAGAGAATTCTACAGGAGAATATCAGGCCATCCATCTGTGAGCTGAAGCTGAAGTGCAGCTGGGTTATGTAGCAAGACAATGATCCAAAACACACAATAAAGTCTACATGACAATGGCTGAAAAGCAACACATTTGAAGTTTTGAAATGGCCTAGTCAAAGTCCAGACCTAATCCTAATTGAGATGCATGGAAGAGTGGGCCAAAATTCATCCACAGCGGCGTGAGAGACTGATCAACAACTACAAGAAGGGTTTGGTTATAGTCATCAGCTAAAGGTGGCACAACCAGTTATTGAGTGTAAGGGGACATTTACTTTTTCACACAGGGCCGTTTGGTGTTGCATAACTTCTATATAAAATAAATTAAATAATTATGTAATTGTTCTGTTATTTGTTCACTCCGGTTCCTTTTGATCTAATATTAGGTTTTGGTTGAAGATCGGATAACATTCAGTATAAAAAATGTACAAAAGTAGAGAAAAGGGGGCAAATCCTTTTTCATGGCACTGTACCTGTCTAAGAGAAAACAGAGGGTGTTCTTTAATGGAAGCCTCTCCACGATAATCCTGGTAGAGTAAGGCATTCCCCAAGGCAGCTGTCTAGGCTCCTTACTTTTTTCCATCTTTACTAATGACCTGCCACTGTCTCTGAGTAAAGCCTGTGTATCTATGTATGCTAATGACTCAACGTTAAACACGTCAACTACCACAGCAAGTGAACTCACTGCAACTCTTAACAAAGAGCTAGTCCTAAATATTAAAAAACTAAAAGCATTGTATTTGGTACAAATCATTCACTAAACCCTCAACTAAATATTTAAATGAATAATGTGGAAATTGAGAACGTTAAGGAGACTAAACTGCTTGGAGTAACCCTGGATTGTAAACTGTCATGGTCAAAACATATGGATGCAACGTTAGCTAAGATCTGCTTTCTTGACATCGCTATCAACAAAACAAGTCTTACAGGCCCTAGTTTTGTCACACCTGGACTAATGCCCAGTCATATGGACAAGTGCCACAAAGAAGAACATATGCAAATTACATTTGGCCCAGAACAGAGCAGCACGGCTGGCCCTTAAATGTACATGGAGAGCTGACATCATTAACATGCATGTCAATCTCTCCTGGTTCAAAATAGAGGAGAGTTTGACTGCATCACTGCTTGTCTTTGTGAGAGGTATTGACGTGTTGAAAGCACTGAGCTGTCTGTTCAAACAACGAGCACACAGCTCAGACACCCATGCATAACCCACAAGCCATGCCACCAGGGGTCTCTTCACAGTCCCCAAGTCCAGAACAGACTCTGGGAAACATACAATACTACATAAGGAACAACGTGGACTGTGAAGAGACACACATACGCATAAGCACACACACACGCTGACACACACAGTTTACACATATGTACATTGTAAAATTATACATTTTGAATTGTAGATATGTAGTGGTGTAGTAATGTGTTGTACATTTTTTTGGTGATGTAATCGCCCTAATCTTGTTTGGACCGAGGGAAGAGTAGCTGCTGCCTTGGCAGGAACAAATGAGGATCCATAATAAATACACATACAAATACATGGAGCCTGTTCAGTTGGCTGTTGCTTTGCTGTTCTGTTGTACTCGAATAGTGAGTCACACTATTACACCATCAACGATGTTCGTCTCTGACTTATCACAGCGTCACAGTAAAACCTGTATTAACATGCTTTGCTTGTGTTATGACATGCTATGTTAACCACTTCTATTCACTCTCTTTCCCTTCCTCTCTCACCCTCCATCTCAATCTCTATTTCCCTCCCCTCTTTCTTTATTCCTCTCTCTCCCCTTCTCCCTTCTCTCTCCCTCCATTTTCTCTTCTCCCCCTCTATACTTATCTCTCCCCTTTAATCTTTCTCTCTATCTTTCCCTCTCTCTTACCTTTCACAGTTGCAGAAGGCCATCGAGGGCTCCACCCGTAGTGGGGTAAGATTGCGCCCCCCTCTGGCCAGTTTCAGAGATGCCAACCGTAAAGCGAAGAAGCATGCGGCTCCCCCCTCCACACCCTCCTCCCCCACCAGGGAGAGGGAGCTGTGGGGTGAGGGGGGGAAGAGGGAGGGAGGGGGTAGTAGGAAGGAGGGGAGCGATGGGTTTAAATGGGAGGTTAAGGAAGAAAAGGGGGAGGGAGATGGAGGAAAGAGGGAGGGAGAGGTGGTAAGGTTGAAGGATGAGGTGGTTGGGACAGAGGGAGAGGGTGACATGGATGAGGCTAAGGAGGAACCCAGGGGGAACGCAGGAGAAGCAGGTGCCTCCAGTGCAGGGGCAGAGTGTGATACCTCCACCCCCAACAGCCGAGGGACAGACTGTCCCCCTCAGGAGCCTTCCTCCCCCACGTCACCACACTCCTCCTCCACTCGTATCTTCATTGTGTCATCCCTTCCTACCGTGCCGGAGACAGATGGAGAGAGGGAGAGCGAAGATTCTGAAGATCCAATTTAGATGGCGACAGGGAATTCTGTGGATTCTGTTTCTTAAATGAAGACTTTCTCCTCTCTGGCCTCACTCCACTTACCTCATTCAGTGAGCGTTTCAAGTAGAGCGTAACAAGGAGCATCCTGGGTATTGGAGTTCTGTGCAGGCTCATTCGAGGCTCTGCAGATGTTCAGCTTACAGAGAGCAGGAAGAACAGGTGCACACAGTTCTTCTGGGACTTGTAGTTCTGGAATTTCTGGTAGCTAATAATACTTTTTGTAAGATGGTAGTCTCTTTCCTGATCTCAGCAGTTTTTTAAGGATTTTTTTCTACTCAAGACAAACTTCTTTTTCACTATTTCAGTTTCTCAGGTTTCTCTCCGTGTCTTTAAAACTACAAAAATGGACAAATGTTCTAAGTTCTTCATCTGTGCCTATCATTGTTGGTCTCCTTGTCCCGGTATTGTTGAATGTATGAATGTGTTTGTAGCTACATGGTAGTGTATGTCTGTATCACTGAACTCCATGTATCTTTATGACACTGTATATGAAGTGTTTGATAATGAAATCACATCATTAATCATGACTCAATGTCTGTCAATGGACTGATTTATATTTGATCAAATCGATTGAACGTTTACTATTTAATGAATATACAGGCTTTAAATTATTACTGTTACCACTGTAAAGCAAATATTGAAATTGTTCATACTGATGCCTATCTACTATTCTTATGGAATACAATAAATATTTTAACGTTTTCAGTAACATTTCATTGGACTTGGAGCATGGCAATAACAGCTTTCTGCTGTTTCTGTGGTTGTCATGTTTGGTATGGCTTTGACAAAGAAGTTGAACAAGAAACAGATCTGGCTCCCAGGCTGGGGCCCTATATCAGTACTTAAAACATCTATCCATCCTTCCTTTAAGTAATCCCTGATGTCTACCAGCAAGTTTTCTACACTACTATACATGAAGGAAGGCAGGAAGGATGGATGCACTGTCATGTATTCAGGATGAAAGACACCTAGAATGTGTGTTTGGGGTTGACAGGGAGGGAATGGAAACATGATAGAAGAACTGCGTCACAAAGCCCCAGCAGGCTTTGCATCTCCATGTTCACTGACCATAAAGAAAAGCACGCTTTCGGTGACGTTCCTCATCCTCACAATATAAAAAACAATGTCCCTTCTCACTGTTCAAAGACGTCCACACACATACACATCAGGATTCTCTTTGTGAGTTTATTTTCTCTTTCTCCACAGTTTTTCTTTTATTTGGGGAGGAGGGGAGGAGGGGAGAAGGGGAGGTGGGGAGAAGGGGAGGAGGGGAGGAGGGGAGAAGGGGAGGAGGGGAGAAGGGGAGGAGGGGAGGAGGGGAGAAGGGGAGGAGGGGAGGTGGGGAGGAGGAGGGGAGGAGGGGAGAAGGGGAGGAGGGGAGGTGGGGAGGAGGAGGGGAGGAGGGGAGAAGGGGAGGAGGGGAGGAGGGGAGGAGGGGAGAAGGGGAGGAGGAGGGGAGAAGGGGAGGAGGGGAGGAGGAGGGGAGAAGGTAAGAGGGGAGGAGGGGAGGAGAGGAGGAGGGGAGGAGAGGGGAGGAGAAGGGGAGGAGGGGAGAAGGGGAGGAGGGGAGAAGGGGAGGTGGGGAGGAGGGGAGAAGGGGAGGAGGGGAGAAGAACGAGAATGGAGTAGAGGAGGAAGGGATGGAAGAGGGTGTTCGCTCGTGCAGGGGAAAGAGAGAGGGGGAGGAAAAGAGAAAGATATAGGTTTACGGCCGAGGAGGAAGGGAGGGGAGACCACGTGGAAGAACCATCCTGTCACATCCTTCCCATAAGCATGCATAGGTATGGGCTTTAATATACTGGTCTTGCCAGTTTACATTGATCATCTCAAATTAAAACATTCAATCAACCCAATTGTATACAAGTGTATTTACCTCAGGGTTCTGTGCCACACAGTTCCAACTGACTACATCATTTTTTTTAAATGTCTGTTTGCCTCAAATTTGGTCAATCTGTCAGATTTTTTAAACAATGTTTTCAGGCAGTGATTCTTCCAACAAGAAAACAGACAACTACATGGACAGACAGACTCAGACAAACAGAGACACAAATATACAGAACAGGTACAAAGAGAGAGCAAGGGCTAGAAAGGCAAAAAGTTACATGTTGAAAGATGGCAGTAGAATTATATATAACAAGAAATCAACTGGAAATCAATCAGTCAATCAATCAACAAAGACAATCGATAAACAGGAACATCCACGGAAATACATTTGGCTTCTTGTTATTAGTTTATTAATTCATTAAGTTCTTAATCGTCAAAAGAATCTATAAAATATCTTCGTTGAGGTAGTATCATTCTCTGGGTCCATGTTGGTGCTTTCAAAGAAGCAGAACAATCTCTCTGGGGTCAAGGTCTACAGTGCCTTGCGAAAGTATTCGGCCCCCTTGAACTTTGCGACCTTTTGCCACATTTCAGGCTTCAAACATAAAGATATAAAACTGTATTTTTTTGTGAAGAATCAACAACAAGTGGGACACAATCATGAAGTGGAACGACATTTATTGGATATTTCAAACTTTTTTAACAAATCAAAAACGGAAAAATTGGGCGTGCAAAATTATTCAGCCCCCTTAAGTTAATACTTTGTAGCGCCACCTTTTGCTGCGATTACAGCTGTAAGTCGCTTGGGGTATGTCTCTATCAGTTTTGCACATCGAGAGACTGAATTTTTTCCCATTCCTCCTGGACTTTGACTTGGCCATTCTAACACCTGGATATGTTTATTTTTGAACCATTCCATTGTAGATTTTGCTTTATGTTTTGGATCATTGTCTTGTTGGAAGACAAATCTCCGTCCCAGTCTCAGGTCTTTTGCAGACTCCATCAGGTTTTCTTCCAGAATGGTCCTGTATTTGGCTCCATCCATCTTCCCATCAATTTTAACAATCTTCCCTGTCCCTGCTGAAGAAAAGCAGGCCCAAACCATGATGCTGCCACCATCATGTTTGACAGTGGGGATGGTGTATTCAGGGTGATGGGCTGTGTTGCTTTTACGCCAAACATAACGTTTTGCATTGTTGCCAAAAAGTTCAATTTTGGTTTCATCTGACCAGAGCACCTTCTTCCACATGTTTGGTGTGTCTCCCAGGTGGCTTGTGGCAAACTTTAAACTACACTTTTTATGGATATCTTTAAGAAATGGCTTTCTTCTTGCCACTCTTCCATAAAGGCCAGATTTGTGCAATATACGACTGATTGTTGTCCTACGGACAGAGTCTCCCACCTCAGCTGTAGATCTCTGCAGTTCGTCCAGATTGATCATGGGCCTCTTGGCTGCATCTCTGATCAGTCTTCTCCTTGTATGAGCTGAAAGTTTAGAGGGACGGACAGGTCTTGGTAGATTTGCAATGGTCTGATACTCCTTCCATTTCAATATTATCGCTTGCACAGTGCTCCTTGGGATGTTTAAAGCTTGGGAAATCTTTTTGTATCCAAATCCGGCTTTAAACTTCTTCACAACAGTATCTCGGACCTGCCTGGTGTGTTCCTTGTTCTTCATGATGCTCTCTGGGCTTTTAACGGACCTCTGAGACTATCACAGTGCAGGTGCATTTATACGGAGACTTGATTACACACAGGTGGATTGTATTTATCATCATTAGTCATTTAGGTCAACATTGAATCATTCAGAGATCCTCACTGAACTTCTGGAGAGAGTTTGCTGCACTGAAAGTAAAGGGGCTGAATAATTTTGCACGCCCAATTTTTCAGTTTTTGATTTGTTAAAAAAGTTTGAAATATCCAATAAATGTCGTTCCACTTCATGATTGTGTCCCACTTGTTGTTGATTCTTCACAAAAAAATACAGTTTTATATCTTTATGTTTGAAGCCTGAAATGTGGCAAAAGGTCGCAAAGTTCAAGGGGGCCGAATACTTTCGCAAGGCACTGTATCACTACAGAAAGTCCCAAGGACAACACACAGAACAATACTGCTTCAAAAAGACTTACCTACAATAAATAATAAACTATGTACAGGCTGTCATGTTATTCCTTCCCCCAAATAATCATTAAATAAATAAATGAATAAGAGTGGTTGGGTAAAGACATCCTGTAGGTTGTAGCTCTCAGAGCCAGTCTGAGACAGACAGGTGAAGGCTAATGCATAACACAAACTGAAGAAGACCACAAGGTTGCAGCTCACCAGAACCATCTGTTAGAAGTAGGGACACTGAGTCTATCCTGGTCAGGTGACGTGGTCAGGATAGACTCCTAGCCTTGGTTAGTTCTAACACCAATATGCATCCTGTCTTGCAGACACGTCATACGTGTCATGACAGCTGATGGACACTTATGACTAGTAGCCTAAAGGAAGTTGTGTGGTTGAGGTTGCGTTGTCATTGCCTGGGTGATCATGGCAGCTGTGACATGAATCTTCATGACTGGTTATGACTATATAAATGACATCATTGTGTGTTTCATGATGGACAGCTCCAGGGAAGAGGTGGGTAACCTTAACCCTAGCCCTTGTCCTGGAGGGATGCAGTCAGTGTGTGCAGGGTTTTGTTCCAGCCCAGCTTTAACACAACTGATTACAATTAATTGTGGCCACATTGTAGCCCTCCAGAAGTTTTCACTGTCTGTTTGTCCGATCAGAGAGAGCCCCAACCAACACGAAACTGCTCTACATCAACCACACATATTCTGTCTTATACTGGAGGACGTGTCAATCATTCAGTAGAAAAATAAACATTGTCCCAATATTGCATAAATAATCAATCAATTAATGAATGAATTCAAGTCATTAAACCTTTTATCTATCTTAATTTTTTTTTCACACAATCATCAGAGTGAAAGGAGAAGGTTGTTCTCCGTCAAATAATAGTAATATTAATAATAATATTAATAAGAATAATATTAATAAGAATACTACTACTAATAATAACTGCTATTGTTGTTGTTTTTATTAGTGACACATGCACAGATATTCCAGACCAGTATCTCCAAAATTCCATTATTCTATCATGTCTCTGAACTTCACTACCATTCCTCCGTTGGGATACACACTTTCCTCTTCAGGAAATACACACGCTAACTCAAACGTCACACTCGACTCAGGCAGAGTTCTGCTCCATCGCTGTAGTCACCATGAGCAGGAAGATACCGGTTCTGTTCGGTTCTAGTGTTTGGTTCTACTATTCAGTTCTATTCCCTGATTTACTTCAATGTTCTCCTTAGACCCAGTCAAATTAGGTCCTTTGCATTATTTTAAAGCAATATTCCGATATCCGATATTTTAACGTTCACACTATTTACAATGTTGACATTCCACTATCCTTGTCCTTTTACTTGTGTGGTGATAGAAACAAATCTAAACGCAATACGCTTCATTTGGGAGCTCAGGAAGATTCCCAAAGGAAAGAGCTGGGACTGAGACGTGTAGAAAATAAAGAAACTGTTGCAGTGGGGACTGTGAGAGATGGTGTATATCCTCTCTCATTAGTATTTACATCTATATGACAGTCGTGGCCACAAGCCGTTTAGGAGACCTGTGTTTGGCTCCTCATTAATTAGTTACAATTTTGAAGATGTGTTTTTTCCCTTCTAAGAATCAGCACCCAATTCAAACAGCTCTAACCTTTCAGAGAAACATTTGCTCCTCATCTTTTCTCCACAAAGAAAAGCTTGGTATTGTCCCCAAGAGCTGACGTCAAAACAACAATCTGGGTTAAAACAGAAGCACATCTAAATCCTCTTTCTGTTGGTACCAAAACATTCCAGAGCACTCCCTCTTCCTCCAGCCATCTCTAGTTTGGAACCTGGAACAACAGCTCAGAATCCATCTCGTCTAGTGGTTCTGTTTTGGTTCTTGGTGATGCTAAGAGCTCTTTCTGAACAGTAATCAAGGACATTGAAGTGTGACAGAGTCCAAAGGCAGCCTCTGATCTGTTGGATGGCATCAGTGCAAAGGGATTCACTACTACAGCTCTGTCTCTTCATCATTCACTCCATGACACGGACCTGTCAGTCATGATGCACAGTCAAGCAGACTACAAGGAGCTCCATGCCCTGAGTCTTCTCTGGCCCAGCACCAGCCGTGTCCTAGGTTCAGTGCAAAGTCTATACAGTTCACTATAGGACAGGTACTCCATAGTATTCTGAAGAAACATACGGAAAGACAGAGTAGGAAGCACACTATCTTACTGTACAGTACATTCCTTTAACTGTGCAGTGCTGTGTGTGTGGTGGACAGGCCTGCAGCCTTTATGTGCCTTGGACATCTGGAGAACACAGCAACATAGTAACATTGTTGTCTTTCTAACTGTGTTAGGAGGGTTCAAGTAGATTTCACTGCAGTGGTTAGGTTGCAGAGAGCCAATTTGGATTTAAATCATTTTTGGGGATAATTGAATAGGTGTAATTTTTAGGGGGTTATGATGAACTCCACCTACTAAAGTTGCTCTGTATTCGTGCAGTTAGTCTATAAGTGTTGTGGATGCTAGATGTGAATGACATAAGAGGAGAGGGTATAACATTAGAGTGTTTCTATTCTTCAAGTTATGGGGTTGATATTATTCTATATGATGTGTTGAGTGTAAGCTGTAAACAGAGTAGTTCTCCCATTGAGAGATAGTGTTGTAAAAACAGTGATTTTGATATATATTCTTTTATCATTCACTTATACATAGATTTTTGTGTTGTCATGATTGTTTTCTTTGTTAGAAAATCATTGTTGTCATGATAACGTTTTATTACTATAGATTTAATGATCATTATCATATTTGACCTTGACCTTTGACTGGATAAAGTCGTTTGTTTAAAAAGCATGCATGTTTCAATTCCCTCCTCCTCCGTTTCCTCTTCCTGATACAAATGTCTCAATCTCAGCTGCTCCTCTTCTTCTTATCATCCCCTCATACCTCCTTTTTCTCGCTCAGTCTTTTCTCCCTCCCTCTATTCATCCCTCCCTCCTCCTTCTCTCTGGGAATGTAAGGCTTCCAAAAAAAAGTTGTCCGTTGGACCAGCTGTTGTCCCTGCGTGAGTCCGTTTCCAAATCTTCCTCCTCTGCTCTTCAGTGGTCACAAGAGTTTATATCCCATCAAAAATGTGTTTGATACCTGAAAAGGAACAGATTTATTGATAAATATTTCATTATTAGGATCAGTCATTCCTGACGCTGAGGGTCAGTCTGTCACGTCTCTCAGGGCAATCTGTCGATCAGTTGGTTGCCATGGCAGCAACAGCAGACCCTTGCTTCTCTTCCTTCTCCTCCAGAATCTGGATGCCTCCACAGCTGACATCAGAGGCCTTCCGCTCTGTGATTTGCTGTGCTGGTTGCCCTGGACTACTGCGCCCCGGACTACGTTGCCCAGGACTACGTTGCCCAGGACTACTGCCCCCCGAGGTGACGGCTTCATCTCTCTGTGTTAGAGTGGCAGACTCCGGCTCCATGCAGAGTGTCACCTCCTCGTCCTGTTCAGTGGACAGAGCAGGGGCTTGGTCAGGGTATGACACTTACAGAACATTCAGAGAGAAACTTTTTGAATATAACAGATACCACATGATTCTCTGACCATGGAGAGGAGAAAGCAAGGGTGTATTCACGAGTTCAGATGGAAATGTCTCTCTGTCATATACTACCAGTCAAAAGTTTGGACACACCTACTCATTCAATAGTTTTTCTTTATTTTTGACTATTTTCTACATTGTAGAATAATAGTGAAGACATTAAAACTATGAAATAACACATATGGAATCACGCAGTAACCAAAAATGTGTAGATGGATTTTAGATTTTAGATTATTCAAAGTAGCCACCCTTTGCCTTGATGACAGCTTTGCACACTCTTGGCAATCTCTCAACCAGCTTCACCTTGAATGCTTTTTCAACTGTATTGAAAGAGTTCCCACATATGCTGAGCACTTGTTGACTGTTTTTCCTTCACTCTGTGGTCCAACTCATCCCAAACCATCTCAATTGGGTTGAGGTCTGGTGATTGTGGAGGCTAGGTCATCTCCATCACTCTCATTTTTGGTCAAATAGCCCTTACACAGCCTGGAGGTGTGTTGGGTCATTGTCCTGTTGAAAAACAAATGATAGTCCCACTAAGCGTGAACCAGATGGGATGGCGTATCGCTGCAGAATGCTGTGGTAGCCATGCTGGTTACTTGTGCCTTGAATTCTAAATAAATCACTGACAGTGCCACCAGCAAAGCACACCATCACACCTCTGCCTCCATGTATCACGGTGGGAACCACACATGCGGAGATCATCCGTTCAACTACTCTGCGTCTCACAAAGACACGGTTGGAACATGGTTGGAACCAAAAATCTCACATTTGGACTCATCAGACCAAAAGGACAGATTTCCACTGGTCTAATGTCCGTTGCTCGTGTTTCTTGGCCCAAGCAAGTCTCTTCTTATTATTGGTGTCCTTTTTTTATTGCAGCAATTGGACCATGAAGACCTGATTCACGGAGTCTCCTCTGAACAGTTGATGTTGAGATGTGTCTGTCACTTGAACTCTGTGAAGCATTTATTTGGGATGCAATTTCTGATGCTGGTAACTCTAATGAACTTATCCTCTGCAGCAGAGGTAACTCTCGGTCTTCCTTTCCTGTGGAGGTCCTCATGAGAGCCAGTTTCATCATAGCGCTTGATGGTTTTTGCAGCTGCACTTGATGAAACTTTCAAATTTCCGGATTGACTGACCATATTTAAAGGAATGATTGACTGTCATTTATTTTTTGCTTATTTGAGCTTTTCTCTCCATAATATGGACTTGGTCTTTTACCAGATAGGGCTATCTTCTGTATACCCACCCTACCTTGTCACAACACAACTGATTGGCTCAAATGCATTAAGAAGGAAAGAATTTCCACAAATTAACTTTTAACAAGGCACACCTGTTAATTGAAATGCATTCCAGGTGACTACCTCATGAAGCTTGTTGAGAGAATGCCAAGAGTGTGCAAAGCTGTCATCAAGGCAAAAGGTGGCTACTTTGAAGAATCTGAAATATAAAATCTATTTTGATTTGTTTAACACGTTTTTGGTTACTACATGATTCCATATGTGTTATTTCATAATTTTGATGTCTTCACTATTATTCTACAATGTAGAAAATAGTAAAAATAAAGAAAACCCCTGGAATGAGTAGATGTGTCCAAACTTTTGACTGGTACTGTATATTAAAGCATCAAGGATATACCTCTGCAGTTTTCAAAAATCATAGATCTGGATTAAATGCATAGAAATATAATGAATAGAATGGATGAATCCTTGTCTTGAATGTGGACTCCCGTTCTATTTATTTTATTTCTATGCATTTAATCCTATCCGATAGGCGAAGTCCAGATAGATTTTTTTTTTTAAACTGGGCCCTGATAACCCTGTGACCTAATATGAGCTCACCTTCAGTTCATCTTCCTCCTCTTGCTGCTCCAGCAGAGGGGAATGTTCTGTCCCCGCCCCCTCATCCCCAGACGGAACATTCAAAGCCGCCTCCACCACCGCTGCCACGCCTATGTTGTACCCTCCAATATCAGTGTGATAGGACCCTGTCTGGCCCGCCCCCCACAGGTCCACCAATGGGGCGTGGGTGGCAGGGGCAAGGCTATGGATGGTGCTGTTGGGCGTGGCTTGCAACGAGTGGTTGGCGCTGTGCAGCCTTTGCTCCAGAGACTGTGGAGAGAAAGACGAGAAAATGAGGAGCTGGAGGTAGGTAGAGGTTCCTCTTCACCACTGATACAGGATCAGATATTTGTTTATCCCCCTAATAGTAAAGAATCTGGAAATATGATCCTAGATCTGTGGTTAAGGGTTTCTTCCTTTGAGCGTAATGTTGAATTGAAAGGGACAGGGTAATTGTGTTGTACTAAGAAGCGAGATACAATAATGAATCTCTGACGATATTACCATATCAAAGGCCGAATTCAGTATTCTTGTCTCGATCAAAATACCCCAGAGAAAAAAGAGAAAAACACTAAAAAACAAAATGTCAGCTACCCGACTACACCATGAATGAATATTGTCTATCCATGGAAATAAATTGTTAATGCTTTCCTCTCATTTTAGACTGTTGTTTTTCCTCACCTGTTGTTGCTGATACAGGAGCTGCTGTTGCTGGTAGTGCTGTATCTGTTGTAGCTGCTGCAGCTGCTGGAGCTGACTCTGCTGCTGTAGGTTGAACTGCTGCTGCTGCTGCTGCTGCAGCAGCGCGTTCCCATCATACCCATCACAGGAAGTCCCGCCCTGCTGCATCACGTAGGAGCCAGCAGCGGGAGAGGCCACTCCGGAGGGCTCGTTGCTGATTGGCTCCCAGGCGTCAGAGGAGGAGAGGCAGTAGAGGCCCTGGGCGACATAGGTGTTGGGCCACATGTCCGCAGAAGAGTGGTGCAATATCTGGTCTGAGAGGATGAAAAGAATGAGAAAATAGAAGAGTGAAGAGGCAGGATAAGTGGTAGATTGTCCTTGACGGATGCACTACATTGGACCTCATGGACATCAAACTGCAAATAAATCTACAATGCTGACATCAGCCTTTTCCCGAATGAGGAAACCTGAAGATATCCCTGGGGGACACCCCAACCCTCTCAGACCCAAATTTATAATTGAGAAAATGACTTTACTTGAACAATCCCCAGACAGACACCAAGTGTAGCTACACCGAGTAGTCCAATACATCAGCATTATGATTCTGTATAGCCATTGCCCTGCATTAAAATGAAATATAATTCAGCCACGGCTGATATGAATAAGAGTGAGTCATGGTAGTTTTTGCCATCTCATATTCCAATCTGGTTTTGTTACGGATGAACAAGGCGACTAATATCCCCCACTGACTGATAACAACATTAAAACTTTTGAAGTATGGTAGCCATTTTGTGCGAAGGAGGAAAATAAATGGAAGAATATATCAGTTTGTGTGTTGCCAATGCCGTTATATACAAAAAGGCTGTCAAACACAAAAGGATGAGGTAAATCACACTTATTCACAGACACGTCTTTATGACATTGGCCAAACAAGTTTCAGATAGAGGAATGGTGTATATACATGATCTGAGTTGATATGGCGGTGCTAAGTGTTAGCAAGCATCATGCCGGCAATCTCACATCATATCACTTTAATGATGACTCAAAACAGTCAAAATACATCCAGAGACAGCCAAATCATGTTTAATACTAACATCCTACGGTTATTTGACTTCAGGCAATATAATTACATGAAGTTGTGATTCAACTAATGATCATCACACAGCCTCAAGGCCATTTGTTATCTCTCAATAACAAACCACAGGGAGAAAACCACATTATGATTTCAACATGTCTCCATGTCTGAACGCCTCTTTGCATGAGAAGGAGAAATACAGGAGCACTGTAACGGACAGCACAGCGATGTGGAATAATAATGACCAAGTGGACTATTTATACAGTTGAAATCCCTGGTCTTGCATTCCCCCGGGCTGTGTTTGCGAATCTGAAATTAGCACAGAGTTAACCCTCCAGGCTGAGACGGAATAAGATGCCTTCGTTACTGAGCAAAATGATGCATAATGTAGCCCACACACTACACTCCAGCATTGCCTGATCTCAAGCCTATGCAGAAACGTGTTTGTCTGCACATTTTAGACAAGGTTCCGCAGTGCAGGATCCTATTTAAGCTCCTTAAACTATCCCTTAAACTTGGTTGCCCTAGTTGATTTGTGCTACTGTAGTTTGTCAAGCATATTTTTAGTCCCTTACCTCGACTGACATGCTGGTTTAGAGGCCATATTTATAGTCCTTTACCTCAACTGACATATGGTTGTTTAGAGGTCATATTTGTAGTCCCTTATCTCGGCTGGTACATGCTGGTTTAGATGCCATATTTGTAGTCCCTTACCTCGGCTGGTGATGCTCTCCTGGTTAACCTCGCTGAGGTGGGCCACACTGCCCTGGTTGGACCCTGACCTCAGGCTCTCTCCATCCATGGAGGTCCAGGCCATGAGCGTTGCCTGGGAGATGGCAAACTGCTGCAGGATACCTGGAGTGCAGAGGGTAAGTCAGGGTCATTGTAACGGCCCAGTTGGCTGCTGCCTTCCCTCAGCACCTTAATGATTTAATATCTATGGCTAATTTAAATAAAGATTTATTATGTAGTCTATTTAATATCTATGGTTATGCTCTGCCTAGGCCAATATTGATATATTTGGCTGGTGTTATGCCATGCTGATTAGATGACCTATAACCAGTCTGGTTATGATGTGGCGTTCAACACATGAGAACCCTTTTTCCTAAAGGCTTCATTTTGTGAGGGTTTCCTCTGAACACCACCCTGGTTGTATAGATCAGCATCAACCACTCATATTGCTTCTGTCATCTCTAACAGTGACAAATTCCCCTCCCCCCTCTGACCTGCGGTGAAGCGAGCCTCCTTCTCCCCATCGCTGAGGTCGCTGTAGGCGTCGCTCTCCAACCGTCTCTCCATCTCCTGCTCTGCCGTGGACTTGCGTGGGACGGAGACACCCCCCGGGCCCACCACAGACATGTCCCAGTTCTGCCACTCGATCATGTGTGCCATCCGGCCTTGGGCCATGGATGTAGGCTTGGTCACCTTGTCCTTCATGGAGCGATTCACACCTGGGGAGGGAGGAGAAGTGAAGAGGGATGTAGGGATTGATGCGGGTATTGGGGAGGGTTAGAAGGGTGACAGTGGATTAAGGGAGGGTTGGAGGGATATTAAGGGGTTTAGAGAAGGGGTGAATGTGGAGTTTGGGGGAGTTAGGAGACAGGCATCAGGTTGGAGAGAGAGGGGGAAGGAAACAGATGAGATATTATGTTATTATTCCACATTTAGGTCTGTCTGATCCTGTCAGTATTTAGCTGGTGCTGATAAGGGCCTCTGGATGAGTGGTTAAATGAGCGGCTTAATGAACATGCTTTAGATTCATGGCTAAATGAATAGGGAGGAGATGCTTATAATGTAGATGAGATGACGCGTGGAACCGAGGAGGATGGTGGGGGACAGGGAGGAGCAAATGGATACGTCTACTCTGGGAGAGGTGCATCATGGGACAGAAGAAGTTAATTGGGGTGAGATGGCCAGAGGGGTGTCAGTAATGAGAGGTTGACTTGTTGACATGATAGCTTTCACACCTCTGCTAAGCTGCCTGCGCTGGCTAAGCAGAAACCCCACTCCCCCTGCAGTGTCTGTTAAGACATCCTCAGCTGATGCATGCAGTGCACTGCGGAAGACACTCTACTTTAGAAATCATGTTCCACCATGACGGTCTGTATTCTGTCTGCTGGTTACATTATGGCTTTGCTCAGTAATTAATGTGTCCAAGTCAATATATGATGAGTTGGCAGTTCACTACATTCCAATAGACTTCACTGTACATTACAACTGCACCACACTGCGCAGTGCACAATGCACATTACACAATTATACACACTGTAACACACAGACACAAACTCAGACTACACTCAGAGACAGTAGACACATCACACAGACACTAGAGTAGTTCAACGCTGCTTAACAACCACTTAACAGACAAACAACTACACCTCCCACTCACCTCTTGTTAACTCAACAAGCCACATAACAATGTATTGTGGGTATTGTATTTTCTTATAGGGTTGTCGTTAGGTTTAAGTGTTATTCCACCAATGACTGGGGGGTCAGCCATTGACGAGTATTATCATTATGGTGAGAGGAAGTGAATCAGGGGAACCCACTCTGGGGCCATGTTGGCTCCAGCGCCTGTCCAGGCGGGAGCTGACATGGGGTCAGTTTACCAGTTACAGGACAGACACACACCTGACACACCTGTCAGTGAGGACTTAGCCAGAGCACCGATCCCATAGTTATTGGAGTTGTTCCTCTTCAGACGAGGCAGGATGGACGTGGTGTCTTCCATAGACAGCTAGAGGAGCGAGGGAAGAGGATGACAGAGAGATGGAGGAAGAGATGTGTGCCACAGAAGCACACAGAGTTCAGAGGGTAGGAGATGGAAGAGGTTAGGTAGATATTGGGTTAATACAGCGTCAAAAAGAAACAATGTCATCATTTGACAAAAAAAATCTTCATTTCCCAAGGTCGTTGTTCGAACAACTTCGTGCTGAAGTGCATTATGGGGAGTGTTGTGTTTTATAATCTGCAATCAATAAAAACATAGTGCACATTCACACTGGTTGATTGTTTGCTGTGGTCACTACAGTGCACAGTGCACTACTACATTGAGAGAGTGTATAGAGAGAGTTAGATGGGAGGGGAACTGTATAGAGAGAGTTAGATACTCTATAGAGAGAGTTAGATGGGAGGGGAACTGTATAGAGAGAGTTAGATACTCTATAGAGAGAGCTAGATGGGAGGGGAACTGTATAGAGAGAGTTAGATACTCTATAGAGAGAGCTAGATGGGAGGGGAACTGTATAGAGAGAGTTAGATACTCTATAGAGAGAGCTAGATGGGAGGGGAACTGTATAGAGAGAGTTAGATACTCTATAGAGAGAGCTAGATGGGAGGGGAACTGTATAGAGAGAGTTAGATACTCTATAGAGAGAGCTAGATGGGAGGGGAACCGTATAGAGAGAGTTAGATACTCTATAGAGAGAGCTAGATGGGAGGGGAACCGTATAGAGAGAGTTAGATACTCTATAGAGAGAGCTAGATGGGAGGGGAACTGTATAGAGAGAGTTAGATACTCTATAGAGAGAGCTAGATGGGAGGGGAACTGTATAGAGAGAGTTAGATACTCTATAGAGAGAGCTAGATGGGAGGGGAACTGTATAGAGAGAGTTAGATACTCTATAGAGAGAGCTAGATGGGAGGGGAAGTGAGGGGACGAAGTAGTAGGTTACCTAAGGTGAGTTCAATCAAATAAATCAAAACAAATAGATAGAGAAATAAAGGTAGATGAAGGAATGATGTCACAACACTTACATTGATTCTTTCCCATGAAAAGTCTGAACATCCATGCTGAAGGAGAAAAATAGGAGGAGAGAGGGATGGGGAAAGAAGGAGCAGGAGAGAGGAAGAGAGTAGGAACAAGAGACAAGGAGAGAAAGACGTACACATGCATGGAAGAAATGGGAGGAGACAAAGAGGAGGAGGAGAGAAGTGATAGTGACAGGGGTAGAGTAGTATAACCAACATGCAGAAATAGAAAGAAGGATAGGAGAGGGAAAGAGGGAGAAGATCGCAAAGAGACAAATACAAGGTTTTACCAGAAAGACAGAGGAGAAGACTCAAAGGCCAAAAAGATAGAGGAGGAGAGACAGACCAGAAAGATAGAGGAGGAGAGACAGACCAGAAAGATAGAGGAGGAGAGACAAAGACCAGAAAGATAGAGGAGGAGAGACAAAGACCAGAAAGATAGAAAGGAGTCAAAGACCAGAAAGATAGAGTAGGAGAGACAAAGACCAGAAAGATAGAAAGGAGTCAAAGACCAGAAAGATAGAGTAGGAGAGACAAAGACCAGAAAGATAGAGGAGGAGAGACAAAGACCAGAAAGATAGAGGAGGAGAGACAAAGACCAGAAAGATAGAGGAGGAGAGACAAAGACCAGAAAGATGGAGGAGGAGAGACAGACCAGAAAGATAGAGGAGGAGAGACAAAGACCAGAAAGATAGAGGAGGAGAGACAGACCAGAAAGATAGAGGAGGAGAGACAAAGACCAGAAAGATAGAAAGGAGTCAAAGACCAGAAAGATAGAGTAGGAGAGACAAAGACCAGAAAGATAGAAAGGAGTCAAAGACCAGAAAGATAGAGTAGGAGAGACAAAGACCAGAAAGATAGAAAGGAGTCAAAGACCAGAAAGATAGAGTAGGAGAGACAAAGACCAGAAAGATAGAAAGGAGTCAAAGACCAGAAAGATAGAGTAGGAGAGACAAAGACCAGAAAGATAGAGGAGGAGAGACAAAGACCAGAAAGATAGAGGAGGAGAGACAAAGACCAGAAAGATAGAGGAGTCAAAGACCAGAAAGATAGAGTAGGAGAGACAAAGACCAGAAAGATGGAGGAGGAGAGACAGACCAGAAAGATAGAGGAGGAGAGACAAAGACCAGAAAGATAGAAAGGAGTCAAAGACCAGAAAGATAGAGTAGGAGAGACAAAGACCAGAAAGATAGAAAGGAGTCAAAGACCAGAAAGATAGAGTAGGAGAGACAAAGACCAGAAAGATAGAGGAGGAGAGACAAAGACCAGAAAGATAGAGGAGGAGAGACAAAGACCAGAAAAGATAGAGGAGTCAAAGACCAGAAAGATAGAGTAGGAGAGACAAAGACCAGAAAGATAGAGGAGGAGAGACAAAGACCAGAAAGATAGAGGAGTCAAAGACCAGAAAGATAGAGTAGGAGAGACAAAGACCAGAAAGATAGAGGAGGAGAGACAAAGACCAGAAAGATAGAGGAGGAGAGACAAAGACCAGAAAGATAGAGGAGGAGAGACAAAGACCAGAAAGATAGAGGAGTCAAAGACCAGAAAGATAGAGGAGGAGAGACAAAGACCAGAAAGATAGAGGAGGAGAGACAAAGACCAGAAAGATAGAGGAGGAGAGACAAAGACCAGAAAGATAGAGGAGTCAAAGACCAGAAAGATAGAGGAGGAGAGACAAAGACCAGAAAGATAGAGGAGGAGAGACAAGACCAGAAAGATAGAGGAGGAGAGACAAGGACCAGAAAGATAGAAAGGAGTCAAAGACCAGAAAGATAGAGTAGGAGAGACAAAGACCAGAAAGATAGAGGAGGAGAGACAAAGACCAGAAAGATGGAGGAGGAGAGACAAAGACCAGAAAGATAGAGGAGTCAAAGACCAGAAAGATAGAGGAGGAGAGACAAAGACCAGAAAGATAGAGGAGTCAAAGACCAGAAAGATAGAGGAGTCAAAGACCAGAAAGATAGAGGAGTAGAGACAAAGACCAGAAAGATAGAGGAGGAGAGACAAAGACCAGAAAGATAGAAAGGAGTCAAAGACCAGGAAGATAGAGTAGGAGAGACAAAGACCAGAAAGATGGAGGAGGAGAGACAAAGACCAGAAAGATAGAGGAGGAGAGACAAAGACCAGAAAGATAGAAAGGAGTCAAAGACCAGAAAGATAGAGTAGGAGAGACAAAGACCAGAAAGATAGAGGAGGAGAGACAAAGACCAGAAAGATGGAGGAGGAGAGACAAAGACCAGAAAGATAGAGGAGTCAAAGACCAGAAAGATAGAGGAGTCAAAGACCAGAAAGATAGAGGAGGAGAGACAAAGACCAGAAAGATAGAGGAGGAGAGACAAAGACCAGAAAGATAGAGGAGTCAAAGACCAGAAAGATAGAGGAGGAGAGACAAAGACCAGAAAGATAGAGGAGGAGAGTCAAAGACCAGAAAGATAGAGGAGTCAAAGACCAGAAAGATAGAGGAGTCAAAGACCAGAAAGATAGAGGAGGAGAGACAAAGACCAGAAAGATAGAGGAGGAGAGACAAAGACCAGAAAGATAGAGGAGTCAAAGACCAGAAAGATAGAGGAGGAGAGACAAAGACCAGAAAGATAGAGGAGGAGAGACAAAGACCAGAAAGATAGAGGAGTCAAAGACCAGAAAGATAGAGGAGGAGAGACAAAGACCAGAAAGATAGAGGAGGAGAGACAAAGACCAGAAAGATAGAGGAGGAGAGACAAAGACCAGAAAGATAGAGGAGGAGAGACAAAGACCAGAAAGATAGAGGAGTCAAAGACCAGAAAGATAGAGGAGGAGAGACAAAGACCAGAAAGATAGAGGAGGAGAGACAAAGACCAGAAAGATAGAGGAGGAGAGACAAAGACCAGAAAGATAGAGGAGTCAAAGACCAGAAAGATAGAGGAGGAGAGACAAAGACCAGAAAGATAGAGGAGGAGAGACAAAGACCAGAAAGATAGAGGAGGAGAGACAAGGACCAGAAAGATAGAAAGGAGTCAAAGACCAGAAAGATAGAGTAGGAGAGACAAAGACCAGAAAGATAGAGGAGGAGAGACAAAGACCAGAAAGATGGAGGAGGAGAGACAAAGACCAGAAAGATAGAGGAGTCAAAGACCAGAAAGATAGAGGAGGAGAGACAAGACCAGAAAGATAGAGGAGTCAAAGACCAGAAAGATAGAGGAGTCAAAGACCAGAAAGATAGAGGAGTAGAGACAAAGACCAGAAAGATAGAGGAGGAGAGACAAAGACCAGAAAGATAGAAAGGAGTCAAAGACCAGGAAGATAGAGTAGGAGAGACAAAGACCAGAAAGATGGAGGAGGAGAGACAAAGACCAGAAAGATAGAGGAGGAGAGACAAAGACCAGAAAGATAGAAAGGAGTCAAAGACCAGAAAGATAGAGTAGGAGAGACAAAGACCAGAAAGATAGAGGAGGAGAGACAAAGACCAGGAAGATGGAGGAGGAGAGACAAAGACCAGAAAGATAGAGGAGTCAAAGACCAGAAAGATAGAGGAGTCAAAGACCAGAAAGATAGAGGAGGAGAGACAAAGACCAGAAAGATAGAGGAGGAGAGACAAAGACCAGAAAGATAGAGGAGTCAAAGACCAGAAAGATAGAGGAGGAGAGACAAAGACCAGAAAGATAGAGGAGGAGAGTCAAAGACCAGAAAGATAGAGGAGGAGAGACAAAGACCAGAAAGATAGAGGAGGAGAGTCAAAGACCAGAAAGATAGAGGAGTCAAAGACCAGAAAGATAGAGGAGGAGAGACAAAGACCAGAAAGATAGAGGAGGAGAGTCAAAGACCAGAAAGATAGAGGAGGAGAGACAAAGACCAGAAAGATGGAGGAGTCAAAGACCAGAAAGATGGAGGAGTCAAAGACCAGAAAGATGGAGGAGTCAAAGACCAGAAAGATAGAGGAGGAGACAAGTTAAAGCCCAGAAAGATAGAGAAGGAGAGGAGTCAAAGCCCAGACAGATAGAGGAGGAGAGGAGTCAAAGCCCAGACAGATAGAGGAGGAGAGGAGTCAAAGCCCAGACAGATAGAGGAGGAGAGAGAAGTCAAAGTCCAGAAAGGCAGAGGAGGAGAAGAGTCAAAGAACATAAAGATAGAGAGGAGTCAAAGACCAGAAAGATGGAGAGGAGAAGATTCAAAGAACATAAAGATAGAGAGGAGTCAAAGACCAGAACGACAGAGAGAAGGGAGGGGTTGAAAGGCTGATCAGTTCCATAGTATAGCAGAGTGAATATGTTATGACTGAATGATTCTCTCTCTCTTCTCATTTCCTCCTCTGTTCTGGTTACATCTGACACACCAAAAACTGAGCACTATCCATGCCAGTGGGGGTTGAGGGGGGCTGATACAGAAGTGTCTGTGTGCAAGCGTGTAGGCACGTGTGTGTATGAATGTGTGCACATGTGTTCATGTGTGTGCGTGCGATCTGTGTGTGTGCGTGTTATAACTGATGTAAGCTGGCTGATGGTAGCAGTGTCAGTGTCCTCTCTGGTGAGATCTGTGTCGACAGACAGACAGACAGACAGACAGACAGACAGACAGACAGACAGACAGACAGACAGACAGACAGACAGACAGACAGACAGACAGACAGACAGAGACAGGGGGCTGAGGAGCAGGCTAACAGAAGGGGGATGGTGACAGTCTAGATAAGCACCAGCGTCTGTCACACCACCTCTGAGTCCTGTATCAGCTGAATTGTTCCTGACAATACAAGAGCCGGGGCCTTAGAACCAGCAGGACGGCATGGTGCCATGTCCCCTTACAGATGTGTTCAGTCTCCAGAAAACCTAGCTCTCATGTTCTCTCTCTTATTGTTACACTCTGTCTGTCTGTCTGTCTGTCTGTCTGTCTGTCTGTCTGTCTGTCTGTCTGTCTGTCTGTCTGTCTGTCTGTCTGTCTGTCTGTCTGTCTGTCTGTCTGTCTGTCTGTCTGTCTGTCTGTCTGTCTGTCTGTCTGTCTGTCTGTCTGTCTGTCTGTCTGTCTGTCTGTCTGTCTGTCTGTTTGCTGACACAGATGTTTCTCTCTCTCTCTCTCTCTCCCCCACTCTTTTTTTAATTACATTTTTGAAGGGCAAGTGTGTCAGGAGAAATACATAATCAATCCACAGTACAGTACATTCAGTTTCAATTTAAATGGTCCTCTTTCTCCTGCCACAAAATCATCCAAGAAGTGCTGAAGATCATTTTAGTAAGAGTATCTCAAAAGGAAGGAGAGGAGAGAGGACTTGAAAGGAGAAGTGGAGAGGAAAGGATCTGAGAAGAGAGGAGTGAGGGATGGAGTGAGAGGAGGAGAGGTGGGTGATGCCCCTACTGTTCTACAGTGAGCCAGCACTGAGGCGTGACAGAGAAGCAGCAGACGTCATAGCAACAACAATGAGCCAACCACAGTGGTTGGTCCTCCTTCCAGCTACAGACGCCATTTTGAGTGTAGAGGAAGTTAGCAAACCAACAGCAACATGTGCGCTAGCTAGCTACTCTATAAGCAGATGCAGTAGCACTCATGGCTTCAGTAGTAGAGAGTTAAAGTTGATGTTGGTCACTATCATGGATCAAGATCCCCATTTGTGGAAGTGAGAACCCCACTGCTGGAGCCATTGGGTGTAACAGGGTGGCTGAGCTGTGTGAATTAAGAGTGATAGTTAAAGTCCTGAATGTCAGGCTTACCTGTTCCCCATCCTTTACTGGCACTCCATCTGCCGCTAAAACAGAGAGAGAGGGAGGAGGGAGGGAAATAGAGAGAGAGAGAGAGAGAGAGAGAGAGAGAGGGAGGGAGGGAAATAGAGAGAGAGAGAGAGAGAGAGAGAGAGAGAGAGAGAGAGAGAGAGAGAGAGAGAGAGAGAGAGAGAGAGAGAGAGAGAGAGAAGAAGAAACGAGGAGAGATAAATCGTTTGAATTTGTTTTGGCAATGTAAATACACACTGCCAATAGAGAGGGAGAAGCATGGTCAGGGGGATAAGGTGTGACTTTGGCTGTAACACTAAACAGTCATAAAACAGTAGGCTAATCATTACTGTCTAACTGTGTTAGAGAGAAGAGCATCACTTCACTGACTGACCACAGGACACTGCTACTCAACACACACACACACACACACACACACACACACTGTGAATCCTTCCTGGGGGTGACAAAGGGATTGAGAGAACCTACAAGTACATTCCCAACATTATGTTGGAATAATGAATTGTATTATCCCTCCTCTTTTCCTGGCTGTCCAAATCCTAATTAAAACACAGGTTTAATTAGTGAGACATTGGTGGTAATGGAGTTTAAATACAGCAGCCGTCTCTGGGCGCTCGCTCTCTTTATCAGAGTCTGTGGCCTTGTCTCCCCCTTTTCTCTCTCTCTGGGGGGTTTGCTTCTCTGTGTGTGTACACACTGAGTGTGTGTACAGTGTGTGTGTGTAATGCTGTATCTGCAGACTGTAGAAGTATTGAATTAAACCAGTCAGTTAATACACTGAGCTACTTGATGTCCAGCGACCCACCAGTAGAGTAGTGTTAGCTTTACAGAGGACATTCCAACACGTTGCCTCCTCCTGTCTGTCTGCCCTGCCTGACTCCTCTACAGGGCTCTCAGCTGACTGAGTAGCTGTTAGTCAGGTCTGTCTGCCCTGCCTGACTCCTCTACAGGGCTCTCAGCTGACTGAGTAGCTGTTAGTCAGGTCTGTCTGCCCTGCCTGACTCCTCTACAGGGCTCTCAGCTGACTGAGTAGCTGTTAGTCAGGTCTGTCTGTCCTGCCCGACTCCTCTACAGGGCTCTCAGCTGACTGAGTAGCTGTTAGTCAGGTCTGTCTGCCCTGTCCGACTCCTCTACAGGGCTCTCAGCTGACTGAGTAGCTGTTAGCACCTGCTTCCACCTGATTCACACCACACCATTTACACCTATTCCATCTGGATAAATAAAGAGTTTCAGAGATTAAAGCTGACAGATGAAGTCAGGTCTGTCTGACCCCATCATGACCCTGTTAGTGTTTCCTGTAGTGTGACCCCCTGGCCTCCAGCCAGTCTGAGTGTCTTCCAGGCTGACCTTGTGGGGCTGACACAGCTGAGGTGTGAGACACACAGTTAGTCAGCCTACCAGGCTAGATCTCAATTCAATTCAATTCAAGGGGCTTTATTGGCATGGGAAGCACATGTTGATGTTGCCAAAGCAAGTGAAGTAGATAATAAACCAAAGTGAAATATACAATGAAATGAACAGTAAACATTACACTCACAGAAGTTCAAAAAGCATAAAGACATTACAAATGTCATATTATGTCTATATACAGTGTTGTAAATATGTGCAAATGGTTAAAGTACAAAAGGGAAAATAAATAAGCATAAATATTGGTTGTATTTACATTGGTGTGTGTTCTTCACTGGTTGACCTTTTCTTGCGACAACAGGTCACAAATCTTGCTGCTGTGATGGCACACTGTGGAATTTCACCCACACTGTGGAATTTCACCCAGATATGGGAGTTGATCAAAATTGGTTTTGTTTTCGAATTCTTTGTGGATCTGTGGAATCTGAGAGAAATATGTGTCTCTAATATGGTCACACATTTGGCAGGAGGTTAGGAAGTGCAGCTCAGTTTCTACCTCATTTTGTGGGCAGTGAGCCCATAGCATGTCTTCTCTTGAGAGCCATGTCGCCTACGGCGGCCTTTCTCAATAGCAAGGCTATGCTCACTGAGTCTGTACATAGTCAAAGTTTTCCTTAAGTTTGGGTCAGTCACAGTGGTCAGGTATTCTGCCACTGTGTACTCTCTGTTCAGGGCCAAATAGCATTCTAGTTTGCTCTGTTAATTCTTTCCAATGTGTCAAGTATTTATCTTTTTGTTTTCTCATGATTTGGTTGGGTCTAATTGTACTGCTGTCCTGGGGCTCTGTGTGGTCTGTTTGTGTTTGTGAACAGAGCCCCAGGACCAGCTTGCTTATGGGACTCTTCTCCAGGTTCATCTCTCTGTAGGTGATGGCTTTGTTGTGGAAGGTTTGGGAATCGCTTCCTTTTAGGTGATTGTAGAATTTAACATCTCTTTACTGGATTTTGATAATTAGCGGGTATCTCTCCGTCTCTTTCTCTCTAGGGGCACAGAGTGTCCCAGGTTTCCTCTGTGTGGCTAAAAGACACAAACACACATAGATATGCACTAATAAAAACACACATATCATATGAATACGGCATCACACATCAAATGAAAAGTTTATTTGTCACGTGCGCCAGGTGCAAACAGGTTTATTTGTCACAATACAACAACCTTACAGTGAAATGCTTACTTACATACACACACAAACATCAGATCAGATAAGAGTCTTATTCTGAGGTCATATATTTCAAATCAGCACAATATTCCTTGAACAACTGCATTTGAAAGCTATTTTTAGTCAGCTACAAGATGCAAGGAAAGCAAATCAACACAACAGCTACTCAACATACATAATCTTTTCTGATGAAGAGTAACTGCTGCAGCTTTAGGAGCCTCCACAGCAACAACAAGGGAGCACATGACCAGAGCAGAGCGACGAGCCTGCTCTCTCCCCCATCCCCAGCCCAGCTCTCTCCCCCATCCCCAGCCCAGCTCTCTCCCCCATCCCCAGCCCAGCTCTCTCCCCTATCCCCAGCCCAGCTCTCTCCCCCATCCCCAGCCCAGCTCTCTCCCCCATCCCCAGCCCAGCTCTCTCCCCCATCCCCAGCCCAGCTCTCTCCCCCATCCCCAGCCCAGCTCTCTCCCCCATCCCGAGCCCAGCTCTCTCCCCCATCTCCAGCCCAGCTCTCTCCCCTATACCCAGCCCAGCTCTCTCCCCCATCCCCAGCCCAGCTCACTCCCACATCCCCAGCCCAGCTCTCTCCCCTATCCCCAGCCCAGCTCTCTCCCACATCCCCAGCCCAGCTCTCTCCCCTATCCCCAGCCCAGCTCTCTCCCCCATCCCCAGCCCAGCTCACTCCCACATCCCCAGCCCAGCTCTCTCCCACATCCCCAGCCCAGCTCTCTCCCCTATACCCAGCCCAGCTCTTTCCCCTATACCCAGCCCAGCTCTCTCCCCTATACCCAGCCCAGCTCTCTCCCCCCATCCCCAGCCCAGCTCTCTCCCCTATCCCCAGCCCAGCTCTCTCCCACATCCCCAGCCCAGCTCTCTACCCTATACCCAGCCCAGCTCTCTCCCCCCATCCACAGCCCAGCTCTCTCCCCCCATCCCCAGCCCAGCTCTCTCCCCTATACCCAGTACAGCTCTCTTTTTAGATAGATATCCCCCTGCGGCAACGGAGGAGACGGGTCCAGCCAAGACGCAGCCACTCTGGAGAGTGAGAGGCAGTGAAAGGGATGAGGAAGAGAGGAAGAGATGAGGAAGAGAGAAGAAAGAGAGGATAATGAGAGGAGGAGGAAGAGAGGAGAAAGAGAGGAGGAAGAGAGGAGCAAGAGAGGAGAAAGAGAGGAGAACGAGAGGAGGAGGAAGAGAGGAGGAAGAGAGGAGAAAGAGAGGAGGAGGAAGAGAGGAGGAAGAGAGGAGAAAGAGAGGAGCAAGAGAGGAGGAAGAGAGGGGGGTGACAGAGCATGGCGGCCATGCCAAACGAATAACCATAGATCTGCTGCAGCTACCCCTGCAGCTCGGACTCTGGCGGCAACCTGACAACTCCCACTGACATGGGAAGAAGCGCTTGAGCATCATCTGTCTTTTTATTTCAGAGGCCCTGCTGCAAACAAGTGATGCAGAGCTGGATATGAACGTTGGGTCTCTTTTCTGGTTGGCTGGTGCTGGTGGTGACAGCTGTGGTGAGGCTAGTTGACACGTGGGAGGCAGGCTAAACTTGTAGCGGGCTGGTGTGTGAGAGAGTTTGGCTGGGAAACAGCTGAGCACCAGAGCTCCAGATGGTACAAAGAGAACGTATGGGGAGGCTGTGGGTGAAAGCGTAAAAGCCAGTCTGTCAGACAGAGAAAGATGCGGGTGGATGGCCTGTTCCTGAAAACATTTCTTCCCTCTGCTCCACCCTCCAATGATACATGCACCTGTCATGAGAGGGTAGGCCATGCCTCATTACTCCAGCTTAGTTATTAACCCCACCACCTGTAGGACCCTGCATGGGTTACCATGACTGACAGCCTGGGCTAAGAACTAAGCAGTGGTCACCAAGTTCTTTCTCCAGCCCTACACTAACCTGATTCATCTGATTCAACTAATAAAGGCCTGTACAATCGGGGGATAAGTGGGGAAAGGTGTGGTCTGTCTGAAGCTTTATGTCACAGATGGAAGTGCCTTCAGTCTACCAAATGGTTGCTGGTTTAAGTCACACTTTATTTGTTCACCCCCAATATCAGTTAGTAAATCCAATTGATTCTTCAAAGCAAATGTGAAGCACGGTGCTCTGTAATAGATAACCGTGCTTTATTTCTTCTATCTGTCGTTAGTGGTAATGATATAGACAGTAGCAGTGTTGTCCACATGCCAACACACACACAGCAATCTGATAATAATATTCTCCTGTCAGCATTAAAGGCAAGATGGCGTCAGTTTCATAACTCACTCTCAGACTGAGTCACTGTGTTCACCAGCAAGGACTACCACCCTGCGCCCACACACGGCCACTCTCATACACGCGCACACACACACACGCAGGCACTCTCATAATCACTGCCTTTTTCTCCCAAACTGATCAAGGGTTGTCACCCTACACCGTCACCGAGACACTCACATAATTGAGCAACAGAATGATGACACAACGGCAAGGCCAGATGACACACACACACTTTCACTAAAGTAGTTCTTCACTGAGTCGTTCACCTTGACTGTGTTTATGTGTCAGTTGATTCAGTCCTCAGCCAATCAATGCTCCAATCACTGTGCTTGTGAAAAAAAGGGTTCCAAAAGGGTTCTTCAGCTGTCCCCATAGGATAACCTTTTTTGGTTCTGGATAGAATCCTTTTTGGTTTCAGGTAGAACCCTTTTGGGTTCCATGTAGAACCCTCTGTGGAAAGAGTTCTACAAGGAACCAAAAGGGTTCTAACTGGAACCAAAGGGGTTCTACCTGAAACTAAAAAGCGCTGTTCAAAGGGTTCTCCTACGGGGACTGTCGAAGAACCCTTTAAGGTTCTAGATAGCACCTTTTTTTCTAAGAGTGTGGAGTGAATCGTATCTGTCAGCATTTTTAATCAAATCCATGTCAGGGAATCCCTTTCAGTAATGAAATATCATAAACAAAGCAGTGTAATGGAGTAAGTTGGCGGCAGTCAAGCATGCGTGCACACACACAGTTTATACATACACACTGTATACATACACATACAACACACACACTAAAGCACACACCTCAAAAAGAGGAGCGAGTATGCACACACACACAGTTTATACATACACACTGTATACATTGTCGTGTCTTTGGCTATGCCGGATTAAGTGATATGACATGCTATTCTATAAAATAATTTCTCTGTAATTAATATTACCTGATTAAGCTAATCAGGGAAATGTAATTAACTAGAAAGTCGGGGCACCACGAAATAATGTTTATAGAGCTGTTATCTTCCAAATAAACTCTTAAAGACCTAGTAATCTTTTACATCAGTAGCAGTCAATATTTAATCGTCACTTTATTCATTCTCATCTGAAAGTTGTAAATTCTTGGTTATCTTCACGAACCCTGGCTAACAAGTTGAATCAGCAATACAACATTTGGTTTAATAATTTATTTACTAAATACCTAAATAATCACACAGAATTACATCTACACAGAATTGATCATACATTGATTACAAATTATGTCATAAAGGAAAACGTCCCTAGCGGACAGAACAGATATGACAGCTGGTTACTACAAAGAAAGGTGGTTGGGTTTTGAATGAAAGAGCGGGAAGACTGAGTAACAAAGGGAAAAGCTATGCTATCGTAAATACAGAATCTTATGCATTCTAAATAACCTCCCATTTGGAAAAGGAAAATGCAAGGAATATTTACTCTGAGCTGCGCTTCAATAGGTTTGTGGTAGATGCAAGGCCGGGTTGCCCAGCAGGGATCTCTTGTCCTCTGAAGAATGTATTTGGTGGTAAACTGGATACGTTGTAGTATTGTTGTGTGTGTTAGACTGCATACGTCGTCTGTCCTTTCCTAGCCCACAATCAACAGTGGCTGCTGCTAACTCAACGGCTAGGAGGTATCACTTCTGGAGTGAATAAGAGTTCAAAGTTCATACCAAGTTGCCATACTTTTAAGATCGTGCTATATTCTTGCAGTTATAGTCGAAATTCATCCTTTCGGTGTGTCGATAGTCACCTTCACATTGAACACGATGCCGAAGTACTTCCGGCGCCGACAGAGATGGCCGCCTCGCTTCGCGTTCCTAGGAAACTATGCAGTTTTTAGTTTTTTACGTGTTATTTCTTACATTAGTACCCCAGGTCATCTTAGGTTTCATTACATACAGTCGAGAAGAACTACTGAATAGCAGCGTCAACTCACCATCAGTACGACCAAGAATATGATCCTGCGTTCTGCCTTTAAACCAGGACAACGGAGTGGATCCCATGCAGCGACCCAAAAAAACGACTCCGAAAAAGAGGGAAACGAGGCGGTCTTCTGGTCAGACTCCGGAGACGGGCACACCGTGCACCACTCCCTAGCATTCTTCTTGCCAATGTCCAGTCTCTTGACAACAAGGTTGATGAAATCCGAGCAAGGGTAGCATTCCAGAGGGACATCAGAGACTGTAACGTTCTTTGCTTCACGGAAACATGGCTCACTGGAGAGACGCTATCCGAGGCGGTGCAGCCAACGGGTTTCTCCACGCATCGCGCCGACAGAAACAAACATCTTTCTGGTAAGAAGAGGGGCGGGGGCGTATGCCTTATGGCTAACGTGACATGGTGTGATGAAAGAAACATACAGGAACTCAAATCCTTCTGTTCACCTGATTTAGAATTCCTCACAATCAAATGTAGACCGCATTATCTACCAAGAGAATTCTCTTCGATTATAATCACAGCCGTATATACCCCCCCCCCCCAAGAAGACACATCGATGGCTCTGAACGAACTTTATTTAACTCTTTGCAAACTGGAAACCATTTATCCGGAGGCTGCATTCATTGTAGCTGGGGATTTTAACAAGGCTAATCTGAAAACAAGACTCCCTAAATTTTATCAGCATATCGATTGCGCAACCAGGGGTGGAAAGACCTTGGATCATTGTTACTCTAACTTCCGCGACGCATATAAGGCCCTGCCCCGCCCCCCTTTCGGAAAAGCTGACCACGACTCCATTTTGTTGATCCCTGCCTACAGACAGAAACTAAAACAAGAGGCTCCCACGCTGAGGTCTGTCCAACGCTGGTCCGACCAAGCTGACTCCACACTCCAAGACTGCTTCCATCACGTGGACTGGGATATGTTTCGTATTGCGTCAGATAACAATATTGACGAATACGCTGATTCGGTGTGCGAGTTCATTAGAACGTGCGTTGAAGATGTCGTTCCCATAGCAACGATTAAAACATTCCCTAACCAGAAACCGTGGATTGATGGCAGCATTCGCGTGAAACTGAAAGCGCGAACCACTGCTTTTAATCAGGGCAAGGTGTCTGGTAACATGACCGAATACAAACAGTGCAGCTATTCCCTCCGCAAGGCTATCAAACAAGCTAAGCGTCAGTACAGAGACAAAGTAGAATCTCAATTCAACGGCTCAGACACAAGAGGCATGTGGCAGGGTCTACAGTCAATCACGGACTACAGGAAGAAATCCAGCCCAGTCACGGACCAGGATGTCTTGCTCCCAGGCAGACTAAATAACTTTTTTGAGGACAATACAGTGCCACTGACACGGCCTGCAACAAAAACATGCGGTCTCTCCTTCACTGCAGCCGAGGTGAGTAAGACATTTAAACGTGTTAACCCTCGCAAGGCTGCAGGCCCAGACGGCATCCCCAGACGCGCCCTCAGAGCATGCGCAGACCAGCTGGCCGGTGTGTTTACGGACATATTCAATCAATCCCTATACCAGTCTGCTGTTCCCACATGCTTCAAGAGGGCCACCGTTGTTCCTGTTCCCAAGAAAGCTAAGGTAACTGAGCTAAACGACTACCGCCCCGTAGCACTCACTTCCGTCATCATGAAGTGCTTTGAGAGACTAGTCAAGGACCATATCACCTCCACCCTACCTGACACCCTAGACCCACTCCAATTTGCTTACCGCCCAAATAGGTCCACAGACGATGCAATCTCAACCACACTGCACACTGCCCTAACCCATCTGGACAAGAGGAATACCTATGTGAGAATGCTGTTCATTGACTACAGCTCGGCATTCAACACCATAGTACCCTCCAAGCTCGTCATCAAGCTCGAGACCCTGGGTCTCGACCCCGCCCTGTGCAACTGGGTACTGGACTTCCTGACGGGCCGCCCCCAGGTGGTGAGGGTAGGCAACAACATCTCCTCCACGCTGATCCTCAACACTGGGGCCCCACAAGGGTGCGTTCTGAGCCCTCTCCTGTACTCCCTGTTCACCCACGACTGCGTGGCCACGCACGCCTCCAACTCAATCATCAAGTTTGCGGACGACACAACAGTAGGCTTGATTACCAACAACGACGAGATGGCCTACAGGGAGGAGGTGAGGGCCCTCGGAGTGTGGTGTCAGGAAAATAACTTCTACAGATGCACAATCGAGAGCATCCTGGCGGGCTGTATCACCGCCTGGTACGGCAACTGCTCCGCCCTCAACCGTAAGGCTCTCCAGAGGGTAGTGAGGTCTGCACAACGCATCACCGGGGGCAAACTACCTGCCCTCCAGGACACCTACACCACCTGATGTTACAGGAAGGCCATAAAGATCATCAAGGACATCAACCACCCGAGCCACTGCCTGTTCACCCCGCTATCATCCAGAAGGCGAGGTCAGTACAGGTGCATCAAAGCTGGGACCGAGAGACTGAAAAACAGCTTCTATCTCAAGGCCATCAGACTGTTAAACAGCCACCACTAACATTGAGTGGCTGCTGCCAACACACTGACACTGACTCAACTCCAGCCACTTTAATAATGGGAATTGATGGGAAATGATGTAAATATATCACTAGCCACTTTAAACAATGCTACCTTATATAATGTTACTTACCCTACATTATTCATCTCATATGCATACGTATATACTGTACTCTATATCATCGACTGTATCCTTATGTAATACATGTATCACTAGCCACTTTAACTATGCCACTTTGTTTACATACTCATCTCATATGTATATACTGTACTCGATACCATCTACTGTATCTTGCCTATGCTGCTCTGTACCATCACTCATTCATATATCCTTATGTACATATTCTTTATCCCCTTACACTGTGTATAAGACAGTAGTTTTGGAATTATTGGTTAGATTACTTGTTGGTTATCACTGCATTGTCGGAACTAGAAGCACAAGCATTTCGCTACACTCGCATTAACATCTGCTAACCATGTGTATGTGACAAATAAAATTTGATTTGATTTTAATTTCGTTAGGTTATTTTCTGAGCCCTTTTAACGTAGGACTGTCATCCTCACGTCCTCGGAACAGAAAGTTGAATTTTCTTGTATGTTTCATAGTTTACAACCAATGTCTGTTCACTTGGGTGGGGCCTCTGAGTGAGCAGAGTTTCTCTATGACACACCGTTCTCTCATTTAAGAAGCTAAAATTACATTTAATCTTTCCACAAATAGTTTCATATTTAAACATTTAAGCATTTAATCTGATAACTAGAATGTGTCGACTTTCCAAGGTACAGTTTATGTCATCCTGTCATTAGTAGTAATATCTCAGACAACAACTGATCTGAGATCATATTCATTAAGTACCAACGCATATTTTCAACTGGTTGGATTACCGAAATATGGTTCCGTTTCCCATCTTTTGGATGTTACCAGACTCTCTATGTTACAAAGTCTTTACAAGAGTCAACTCTATAAAGTAGAGAGAGAGAAAAGGAGAAAGGTATTTATAGGGGTCATAAACCTCCCCCAACAGGCCAACGTCATGACAACATACACATACAACACACACACTAAAGCACACACCTCAGAAAGAGGAGAGAGTTTGCACACACACACACACACACACACACACACACACACCACACACACACACACACACTAGAGCACACACTCCAAAAAAGAGGAGTGAGTATGCTCACACACACACATGGGTCATTCTCACGGAACTGACATTTGACTCAAAAATTCTGAAGTGTAATTTTTCTTGTAATTTTCTCTTGGATCACTGAGATTAGGATCTGTACTTATCTATGCTTTTTCTATTAGATATGATGTATTTTACCACAATTCCCACAACGATCAACACAAACATTCTCATTACCGAAACAGTCCAAAAAAATCCTTTTTTTTTTACACTGCTCCCCTAATTAATATTGTTTTAGCATTATCACGGCATTATTTTATTAGTGTATTTACAGTACCAGTCAAAGGTTTGGACACACCTACTCATTCCAGGTTTTTACATTTTTTTAAACTATTTTCTACATTGTAGAATAGTGAAGACATCAAAACTATGAAATAATATATATGGAATCATGTCCAAAGGTTTTAGATTTTAGATTATTCAAAGTAGCCACCCTTTGCCTTGATGACAGCTTTGCACACTCTTAGCATTCTCTCAACAAGCTTCATGAGGAATGGTTTTCCAACCGTATTCATCCCCTTTGGCATTTTTTCTATTTGTTGCATTACAACCTGTAATTTAAATAGATTTTTATTTGGATTTCATGTCATGGAAAAAAATAACTTAAAAAATAAAATAAAATCTAAAAACGAAAACGGAAAAGTGGCATATGAATTCACCCTTTTGCTATGAAGCCCCTCAATAAGATCTGGTGCAACCAATTACCTTCAGATGTTCACCTGTGTGCAATCTAAGTGTCACATGATCTGTCACATGATCTCAGGAATTATACACCAGTTCTGAAAACCCCAGAGTCTGCAACACCACTAAGCAAGGGGCACCACCAAGCAAGGGCACCATGAAGACCAAGGAGCTCTTCAAACAGGTCAGGGACAAAGTTGTGGAGAAGTACAGATCAGGGTTGGGTTATAAAAAAATATCTGAAACTTTGAACATCCCACGGAGCACCATTAAATCCATTATTACAAAATGGAAAGAATATGGCACCACAACAAATCTGCCAAGAGAGGGCCGCCCACCAAAACTCAAGGACCAGGCAAGGAGGGCATTGATCAGAGAGGCAACAAAGAGACCAAAGATGACCCTGAAGGAGCTGTAAAAGCACCACAGCGGAGATTGGATTATCTGTCCATAGGACCACTTTAAGCCATACACTCCACAGAGCTGGGCTTTATGGAAGAGTAACCAGAAAAAAGCCATTGCTTAAAGAAAAAAATAAGCAAACAAGTTTGGTGTTCACCAAAAGGCATCTGGAAGACTCCCCAAACATATGGAAGAAGGTACTCTGGTCAGATGAGGCTAAAATTGAGCTTTTTGGCCATCAAGGAAAACGCTATGTCTGGCGCAAACCCAACACCTCTCATCACCCCCCAAGAACACCATCCCCACAGTGAAGCATGGTGGTGGCAGCATCATGCTGTGGGGATGTTTTTCATCGGCAGGGACTGGGAAACTAGTCCGAATTGAAGGAATGATGGATGGCGCTAAATACAGGGAACTTCTTGAGGGAAACCTGTTTCAGTCTTCCAGAGATTTGAGACTGGGACGGAGGTTCACCTTTCAGCAGGACAATGACCCTAAGCATGCTGCTAAAGCAACACTCGAGTGGTTTCAGGGGAAACATTTAAATGTCTTGGAATGGCCTAGTCAAAGCCTAGACCTCAATCCAATTGAGAATCTGTGGTATGACTGAAAGATTGCTGTACACCAGCGGAACCCATCCAACTTGAAGGAGCTGGAGCAGTTTTGCCTTGAAGAATGGGTAAAAATCCCAGTGGCTAGATGTGCCAAGCTTATAAAGACATACCCAAAGAGACTTGCAGCTGTAGTTATTGCAAAAGGTGGCTCTACAAAGTATTGACTTTTGGGGGGTGAATAGTTATACACGCTCAGTTAATTTCTTTGTCTTATTTCTTGTTTGTTTCACAATATAAAAAAAAATTGTATCTTCAAAGTGGTAGGCATGTTATGTAAATCAAATGATACAAACCCCCCAAAATCCATTTGAATTACAGGTTGTAAGGCAACAAAATAGGAAAAATGCCAAGGGGGGTGAATACTGAGCACTTGTTAGCTGCTTTTCCTTCACTCTGCGGTCCAACTCATCCCAAACCATCTGGGTTGTGGAATTATGTTTTATCGAATGTTTTACAAATGAATTAAAAACAAAAACAGAAACGTCTTGAGTCAATAAGTGTTCAACCCTTTTGTTATGATAAGCCTAAATAAGTTCAGGAGTAAATACAGTGCCTTGCAAAAGTATTCGGCCCCCTTGAACTTTGCGACCTTTTGCCACATTTCAGGCTTCAAACATAAAGATATAAAACTGTATTTTTTTGTGAAGAATCAACAACAAGTGGGACACAATCATGAAGTTTGTTGATTTGTTAAAAAAGTTTGAAATATTCACTAAATGTCGTTCCACTTCATGATTGTGTCCCACTTGTTGTTGATTCTTCACAAAAAAATAATTTTTATATCTTTATGTTTGAACCCTGAAATGTGGCAAAAGGTCGCAAAGTTCAAGGGGGCCGAATACTTTCGCAAGGCACTGTATATGCTTAACAAGTCACAAAGTAAGTTGCATACTCTACGTGCAAAAATAGTTTTTAACATGATTTTTTAATGACTACCCCATCTCTGTACCTCACATATACAAATATATGTAAGGTCTCTCAGTCGAGCAGGGAATTTCAAACACAGATTCAACCACAAGGACCAGGGAGGTTTTCTAATGCCTCGCTAACAAGGGCACCTTTTGGTAGATGGGTAAAAAATAAAAAGCAGACATTGAATATCCCTTTCAGCATGGTGAAGTTATTAATTACACTTTGGATGTTGGATGGTGTATCAACACACCCAGTCTCTACAAAAATACAGACTTCCATCCTAACTCAGTTGCCAGAGAGGAATCTGCTTGAAAATCTATGCCAAGACCTTAAAATGGTTGTTTAACAAACAATTTGACAGAGCCTGAAGAATTTAGAAAAGAATAATGGCCAAATGTTGCACATTCCAGAGTGGAAAGCTCCTAGAGACTTACCCAGAAAGATTTACAGCCGTAATCTCTGCCAAAGGTGATTTTAACATATATTGACTCAGGGGGTTGAATACTTATCTCATCAAGATATATTACTGTTTTTTTGTTTTTTGTTTTTACAAATGTTAACATTTTTCTTCCACTTTGACATTATGGTATTTTGTGTAGATCGTTGACAAATAATGACAGTTAAATCCATTTTAATCCCACTGTGTAACACAACAAAATGTGGAAAATATTTTCTGAATGCACTGTAGGAAGAGAACATTGAACAAAGCAAGGCTATGTCAATAATTAAGAAGCTCTCGATTACCAAAAGGAATGTTTTCATTCCCAAAATGACATGGTAATGAAAAGTTTGTGTTTCAGTAATAAGGGACCCTTAGCTCAATCTGCAAATATTAGGAAATAGCCATTATGATTCAGATAAAAATTGACCACATCGCTAAAGTCCATTCGTGCCTCCACATTTTTTAGACACAACTGCAAACTTCAAGGAGTTGGTCTGATGGTGGCCTCTGATGTCATCAGCCTCCCCCCTTGATTGAGGAACAAAACAGGAAAGCCCCCCCCCCCCCTCATTACTTGCCTGTACCACCTATTGAGATGTGCCTTTTGTTAAGAAGATCAGGTGTTGAATGAGCTGAAAAGGAGACTGGAGTGCCACTTTAACTTGTGCTCATCTAGGACTACTCCTCTAGATGATGCATCATGGGTGACTAAAACATTATTTTAAAAAAAGTTTTTAAAGGAACTTGAAAAAGTGTAATGAGACCACAGACACTGTTTTTACCTTATAAATATTATTTAATGTAGACTTTAATTTGCATGATTTATGGACAAACTACAGCAACATGTTATGTGTTTTATTCAAATAAGTTAGGTTTTCTAAAGTAAAATGGTATAAAATGACCTGGGAATTGAATCTGGACGGAGTTCGGAATAGAGAATTTGGGCTGAAAATGTACAAAAAACTGGTGAAAATGTCAAACGTATTTAAAATAAGACACTTAGCCAAAAACGAAACATCTTAGTCAAATTGACAGTTGATTTTTGCAGATGCATCATGGTTTTGTAACTCAATTTGCTGCAGACATTTTAAAACCGGTTTCATGAGAATAACCCCCCCCCACACACACACACACACACACACACACAATCCCACAGGCACTCAGGCTGCATTATTAGAATTAGATTATAGTTCCTATTGAGCCCCCCTTCAGCGACATGTCAGCAGCAACACACTATGCCCACCCTGCAGAGAGAGTCTGCCTACAGGTCACGTGCACACGCACACACATGTAGACACACACCAGACAGTCAGCTGGTGGAGCCTTCCTTATGCACCAGTTGACATCACATCTGTTTACTCGTTTCCTCAACATCAGCCCAGGTAATGCACTGTAAATTATGTGGCTGTATAATCACTATGGTTTTACACTGAGTATACAAAACTTTAGGATTACATAGACTGACCGTGTGAAAGCTATGATTCCTTATTGATGTCACCTGTTAAATCTACTTCCATCAGTGTAGATGAAGGGGCGGAGACAGGTTAAAGAAGGATTTTTAAGGCTTGAGACAATTGAGACATGGATTGTGCATGCGTGCCATTCAGGCGGTGAACGGGCAAGACAAACGATTGTGCTTTTGAACGGGGTATGGTAGTACGTGCCAGGTGCACCGGTTTGAGTATGTCAAGAACCTCAGCGCTGCTGGTGTAACCCGTGTGAAATGTCTAGCTAGTTAGCAGGGTGCGCGCTAATAGCGTTTCAATCGGTGACATCACTCACTCTGAGACCTTGAAGTAGTTGTTTCCCAATACTGTTACATTGGGTTTTTCACACTCAACAGTTTCCCATGTGATCAAGAATGGTCCACCACCCAAAGGACATCCTGCCGACTTGACACAACTGTGGGAAGCATTGGAGTCAACATGGGCCAGCACCCTGTGGAACACTTTGGACACCTTGTAGAGTCCATGTCCCAACGAAATGAGGCTGTTCTGAAGCCAAAAAAGGGTGCAACATAATATGTTCTTAATGTGTTGTACACTCAGTGTATATAATCAATGTAAATCATGTGCATGTGTAATAACCAGGGTTTTAAATGAGGAGATAGTACAGTATGGTGTTGTGGTACAGGAATAAACACCACTGGGGATACAGTATAGTGATATGGTACAGGAATAAACACCACTGGGGATACAGTATAGTGATATGGTACAGGAATAAACACCACTGGGGATACAGAATAGTGATATGGTACAGGAATAAACACCACTGGGGATACAGTATAGTGATGTGGTATAGGAATCAACACCGCTGGTGGTACAGTATAGTGATGTGGTAAACTGTAGTTATCAACACCACTGGTGGTACAGAACAGTGATGTGGTAAACTGTAGTTATCAACACCACTGGTGGTACAGTATAGTGATATGGTATAGATATCAACACCGCTGGTGGTACAGTATAGTGATATGGTATAGATATCAACACCGCTGGTGGTACAGTATAGTGATATGGTATAGATATCAACACCACTGGTGGTACAGTATAGTGATATGGTATAGATATCAACACCGCTGGTGGTACAGTATAGTGATATGGTATAGATATCAACACCGCTGGTGGTACAGAACAGTGATGTGGTAAACTGTAGTTATCAACACCACTGGTGGTACAGTATAGTGATATGGTATAGATATCAACACCGCTGGTGGTACAGTATAGTGATATGGTATAGATATCAACACCGCTGGTGGTACAGTATAGTGATATGGTATAGATATCAACACCGCTGGTGGTACAGTATAGTGATATGGTATAGATATCAACACCGCTGGTGGTACAGTATAGTGATATGGTATAGATATCAACACCGCTGGTGGTACAGAACAGTGATGTGGTAAACTGTAGTTATCAACACCACTGGTGGTACAGTATAGTGATGTGGTATAATGTAGGTATCAACACCACTGGTGTTACAGAATAGTGACATGGTATAGATATCAACACCGCTGGTGGTACAGAATAGTGATGTGGTAAACTGTAGTTATCAACACCGCTGGTGGTACAGTATAGTGATGTGGTAAACTGTAGGTATCAACACCACTGGTGTTACAGAATAGTGATGTGGTATAGATATCAACACCGCTGGTGGTACAGAATAGTGATGTGGTAAACTGTAGTTATCAACCCCGCTGGTGGTACAGTATAGTGATGTGGTAAACTGTAGGTATCAACACCACTGGTGTTACAGAATAGTGATGTGGTAAACTGTAGGTATCAACACCACTGGTGGTACAGAATAGTGATGTGGTAAACTGTAGGTATCAACACCACTGGTGGTACAGAATAGTGATGTGGTAAACTGTAGGTATCAACACCACTGGTGGTACAGAATAGTGATGTGGTATAATGTAAGTATCAACACCACTCGTGGTATAGAATAGTGATGTGGTATAATGTAAGTATCAACACCACTGGTGGTACAGAATAGTGATGTGGTAAACTGTAGGTATCAACACCACTGGTGGTACAGAATAGTGGTGGTACAGAATAGTGATATGGTATAGATATCAACACCGCTGGTGGTACAGAATAGTGATGTGGTAAACTGTAGTTATCAACACCACTGGTGGTACAGAATAGTGGTGGTACAGAATAGTGATATGGTATAGATATCAACACCGCTGGTGGTACAGAATAGTGATGTGGTAAACTGTAGTTATCAACACCACTGGTGGTACAGAATAGTGATGTGGTATAGATATCAACACCGCTGGTGGTACAGAATAGTGATGTGGTAAACTGTAGTTATCAACACCACTGGTGGTACAAAATAGTGATGTGGTATAATGTAGGACACACAACTGGTGGTACAGAATAGTGATGTGGAATAGGAATCAACACCACTGGTGGTACAGTATAGTGATGTTGTTAAATTTAGGTATCAACACCTCTGGTGGTACAGGATAGTAATGTGGTATAATGTAGGAATCAACACCACTGGTGGTATAATATAGTGATCGGGTATAATGTAGGAATCAACAGAACTTGTGGTACAGAATAGTGATGTGGTATAGGAATTAACACCACTTGTGGTACAGTATAGTGATGTGGTAAACTGTAGGTATCAACACCACTGGTGTTACAGAAAAGTGATATGGTATAGATATCAACACCGCTGGTGGTACAGAATAGTGATGTGGTAAACTGTAGTTATCAACACCACTGGTGGTACAGAATAGTGATGTGGTATAATGTAGGTATCAACACCACTGGTGGTACAGAATAGTGATGAGGTAAACTGTAGTTATCAACACCACTGGTGGTACAGAATAGTGATGTGGTAAACTGAAGGTATCAACACCACTGGTGTTACAGTATAGTGATGTGATATAGATATCAACACCACTGGTGGTACAGTATAGTGATGTGGTATAGATATCAACACCACTGGTGGTACAGGATAGTGATGTGGTAAACTGTAGGTATCAACACCACTGGTGGTAAAGTATAGTGACATGGTATAGATATCACCACCACTGGTGGAACAGTATAGTGATGTGGTATAATGTAGGTATCAACACCACTGGTGGTAAAGTATAGTGACATGGTATAGATATCAACACCACTGGTGGAACAGTATAGTGATGTGGTATAGATATCAACACCACTGGTGGTACAGTATAGTGATGTGGTATAGGAATCAACACCACTGGTGGTACAGAATATAGTATAGTATAGTGATGTGGTATAGGAATCAACACCGCTGGTGGTACAGTATAGTGATGTGGTAAACTGTAGGTATCAACACCACTGGTGGTACAGTATAGTGATGTGGTAAACTGTAGGTATCAACACCACTGGTGGTACAGAATAGTGGTGGTACAGAATAGTGATGTGGTATAGATATCAACACCGCTGGTGGTACAGTATAGTGATGTGGTAAACTGTAGTTATCAATACCACTGGTGGTACAAAATAGTGATGTGGTATAATGTAGGACACACAACTGGTGGTACAGAATAGTGATGTGGAATAGGAATCAACACCACTGGTGGTACAGTATAGTGATGTTGTTAAATTTAGGTATCAACACCTCTGGTGGTACAGGATAGTGATGTGGTATAATGTAGGAATCAACACCACTGGTGGTATAATATAGTGATCGGGTATAATGTAGGAATCAACAGAACTTGTGGTACAGAATAGTGATGTGGTATAGGAATTAACACCACTTGTGGTACAGTATAGTGATGTGGTAAACTGTAGTTATCAACACCACTGGTGGTACAGAATAGTGATGTGGTATAATGTAGTCATCAACACCACTGGTGGTACAGAATAGTGATGTGGTATAATGTAGTCATTAACATAACTGGTGGTACAGAATAGTGATGTGGTATAATGTAGGTATCAACACCACTGGTGGTACAGAATAGTGATGTGGTTTAATGTAGGTATCAACACCACTGGTGGGACAGTACAGTTGAATCACATAGGAATAAACACCACTGGTGTTACAGAATAGTGATGTGGTATAATGTAGGTATCAACACCACTGGTGGGACAGTACAGTTGAATCACATAGGAATAAACACCACTGGTGTTACAGAATAGTGATGTGGTAAACTGTAGTTATCAACACCACTGGTGGTACAGAATAGTGATGTGGTATAGATATCAACACCGCTGGTGGTACAGAATAGTGATGTGGTAAACTGTAGTTATCAACACCACTGGTGGTACAGAATAGTGATGTGGTATAATGTAGGTATCAACACCACTGGTGGTACAGAATAGTGATGTGGTAAACTGTAGGTATCAACACCACTGGTGGTACAGAATAGTGATGTGGTAAACTGAAGGTATCAACACCACTGGTGTTACAGTATAGTGATGTGGTATAGATATCAACACCACTGGTGGTACAGTATAGTGATGTGGTATAGATATCAACACCACTGGTGGTACAGGATAGTGATGTGGTAAACTGTAGGTATCAACACCACTGGTGGTAAAGTATAGTGACATGGTATAGATATCAACACCACTGGTGGAACAGTCTAGTGATGTGGTATAGATATCAACACCACTGGTGGTACAGTATAGTGATGTGGTATAGGAATCAACACCACTGGTGGTACAGAATATAGTATGGTATAGTGATGTGGTATAGGAATCAACACCGCTGGTGGTACAGTATAGTGATGTGGTAAACTGTAGGTATCAACACCACTGGTGGTACAGAATAGTGGTGGTACAGAATAGTGATGTGGTATAGATATCAACACCGCTGGTGGTACAGTATAGTGATGTGGTAAACTGTAGTTATCAATACCACTGGTGGTACAGGATAGTGATGTGGTATAATGTAGGAATCAACACCACTGGTGGTATAATATAGTGATCGGGTATAATGTAGGAATCAACAGAACTTGTGGTACAGAATAGTGATGTGGTATAGATATCAACACCACTGGTGGTACAGTATAGTGATGTGGTATAGATATCAACACCACTGGTGGTACAGGATAGTGATGTGGTAAACTGTAGGTATCAACACCACTGGTGGTAAAGTATAGTGACATGGTATAGATATCAACACCACTGGTGGAACAGTCTAGTGATGTGGTATAGATATCAACACCACTGGTGGTACAGTATAGTGATGTGGTATAGGAATCAACACCACTGGTGGTACAGAATATAGTATGGTATAGTGATGTGGTATAGGAATCAACACCGCTGGTGGTACAGTATAGTGATGTGGTAAACTGTAGGTATCAACACCACTGGTGGTACAGAATAGTGGTGGTACAGAATAGTGATGTGGTATAGATATCAACACCGCTGGTGGTACAGTATAGTGATGTGGTAAACTGTAGTTATCAATACCACTGGTGGTACAGGATAGTGATGTGGTATAATGTAGGAATCAACACCACTGGTGGTATAATATAGTGATCGGGTATAATGTAGGAATCAACAGAACTTGTGGTACAGAATAGTGATGTGGTATAGGAATTAATACCACTTGTGGTACAGTATAATGATGTGGTAAACTGTAGTTATCAACACCACTGGTGGTACAGAATAGTGATGTGGTATAATGTAGTCATCAACACCACTGGTGGTACAGAATAGTGATGTGGTATAATGTAGTCATTAACACCACTGGTGGTACAGAATAGTGATGTGGTATAATGTAGGTATCAACACCACTGGTGGTACAGAATAGTGATGTGGTTTAATGTAGGTATCAACACCACTGGTGGTAAAGTATAGTGACATGGTATAGATATCAACACCACTGGTGGAACAGTATAGTGATGTGGTATAGATATCAACACCACTGGTGGTACAGTATAGTGATGTGGTATAGGAATCAACACCACTGGTGATACAGAATATAGTATAGTATAGTGATGTGGTATAGGAATCAACACCGCTGGTGGTACAGTATAGTGATGTGGTAAACTGTAGGTATCAACACCACTGGTGGTACAGTATAGTGATGTGGTAAACTGTAGGTATCAACACCACTGGTGGTACAGAATAGTGGTGGTACAGAATAGTGATGTGGTATAGATATCAACACCGCTGGTGGTACAGTATAGTGATGTGGTAAACTGTAGTTATCAATACCACTGGTGGTACAGGATAGTGATGTGGTATAATGTAGGAATCAACACCACTGGTGGTATAATATAGTGATCGGGTATAATGTAGGAATCAACAGAACTTGTGGTACAGAATAATGATGTGGTATAGGAATTAACACCACTTGTGGTACAGTATAGTGATGTGGTAAACTGTAGTTATCAACACCACTGGTGGTACAGAATAGTGATGTGGTATAATGTAGTCATCAACACCACTGGTGGTACAGAATAGTGATGTGGTATAATGTAGTCATTAACACCACTGGTGGTACAGAATAGTGATGTGGTATAATGTAGGTATCAACACCACCGGTGGTACAGAATAGTGATGTGGTTTAATGTAGGTATCAACACCACTGGTGGGACAGTACAGTTGAATCACATAGGAATAAACACCACTGGTGTTACAGAATAGTGATGTGGTATAATGTAGGTATCAACACCACTGGTGGTATAGAATAGTGATGTGGTATAATGTAGGTATCAACACCTCTGGTGGTACAGAATAGTGATGTGGTATAGGAATCAACACCACTGGTGGTACAGGATAGTGATGTGGTATAATGTAGGAATCAACACCACTGGTGGTATAATATAGTGATCGGGGAAAATGTAGGTATCAACACCACTGGTGGTACAGTATAGTGATGTGGTATAGGAATCAACATCACTGGTGGTACAGGATAGTGATGCGGTATAGAAATCAACACCACTGGTGGTACAGAATAGTGATGAGGTAAACTGTAGTTATCAACACCACTGGTGGTACAGAATAGTGATGTGGTAAACTGAAGGTATCAACACCACTGGTGTTACAGTATAGTGATGTGATATAGATATCAACACCACTGGTGGTACAGTATAGTGATGTGGTATAGATATCAACACCACTGGTGGTACAGGATAGTGATGTGGTAAACTGTAGGTATCAACACCACTGGTGGTAAAGTATAGTGACATGGTATAGATATCACCACCACTGGTGGAACAGTATAGTGATGTGGTATAATGTAGGTATCAACACCACTGGTGGTAAAGTATAGTGACATGGTATAGATATCAACACCACTGGTGGAACAGTATAGTGATGTGGTATAGATATCAACACCACTGGTGGTACAGTATAGTGATGTGGTATAGGAATCAACACCACTGGTGGTACAGAATATAGTATAGTATAGTGATGTGGTATAGGAATCAACACCGCTGGTGGTACAGTATAGTGATGTGGTAAACTGTAGGTATCAACACCACTGGTGGTACAGTATAGTGATGTGGTAAACTGTAGGTATCAACACCACTGGTGGTACAGAATAGTGGTGGTACAGAATAGTGATGTGGTATAGATATCAACACCGCTGGTGGTACAGTATAGTGATGTGGTAAACTGTAGTTATCAATACCACTGGTGGTACAAAATAGTGATGTGGTATAATGTAGGACACACAACTGGTGGTACAGAATAGTGATGTGGAATAGGAATCAACACCACTGGTGGTACAGTATAGTGATGTTGTTAAATTTAGGTATCAACACCTCTGGTGGTACAGGATAGTGATGTGGTATAATGTAGGAATCAACACCACTGGTGGTATAATATAGTGATCGGGTATAATGTAGGAATCAACAGAACTTGTGGTACAGAATAGTGATGTGGTATAGGAATTAACACCACTTGTGGTACAGTATAGTGATGTGGTAAACTGTAGTTATCAACACCACTGGTGGTACAGAATAGTGATGTGGTATAATGTAGTCATCAACACCACTGGTGGTACAGAATAGTGATGTGGTATAATGTAGTCATTAACATAACTGGTGGTACAGAATAGTGATGTGGTATAATGTAGGTATCAACACCACTGGTGGTACAGAATAGTGATGTGGTTTAATGTAGGTATCAACACCACTGGTGGGACAGTACAGTTGAATCACATAGGAATAAACACCACTGGTGTTACAGAATAGTGATGTGGTATAATGTAGGTATCAACACCACTGGTGGGACAGTACAGTTGAATCACATAGGAATAAACACCACTGGTGTTACAGAATAGTGATGTGGTAAACTGTAGTTATCAACACCACTGGTGGTACAGAATAGTGATGTGGTATAGATATCAACACCGCTGGTGGTACAGAATAGTGATGTGGTAAACTGTAGTTATCAACACCACTGGTGGTACAGAATAGTGATGTGGTATAATGTAGGTATCAACACCACTGGTGGTACAGAATAGTGATGTGGTAAACTGTAGGTATCAACACCACTGGTGGTACAGAATAGTGATGTGGTAAACTGAAGGTATCAACACCACTGGTGTTACAGTATAGTGATGTGGTATAGATATCAACACCACTGGTGGTACAGTATAGTGATGTGGTATAGATATCAACACCACTGGTGGTACAGGATAGTGATGTGGTAAACTGTAGGTATCAACACCACTGGTGGTAAAGTATAGTGACATGGTATAGATATCAACACCACTGGTGGAACAGTCTAGTGATGTGGTATAGATATCAACACCACTGGTGGTACAGTATAGTGATGTGGTATAGGAATCAACACCACTGGTGGTACAGAATATAGTATGGTATAGTGATGTGGTATAGGAATCAACACCGCTGGTGGTACAGTATAGTGATGTGGTAAACTGTAGGTATCAACACCACTGGTGGTACAGAATAGTGGTGGTACAGAATAGTGATGTGGTATAGATATCAACACCGCTGGTGGTACAGTATAGTGATGTGGTAAACTGTAGTTATCAATACCACTGGTGGTACAGGATAGTGATGTGGTATAATGTAGGAATCAACACCACTGGTGGTATAATATAGTGATCGGGTATAATGTAGGAATCAACAGAACTTGTGGTACAGAATAGTGATGTGGTATAGATATCAACACCACTGGTGGTACAGTATAGTGATGTGGTATAGATATCAACACCACTGGTGGTACAGGATAGTGATGTGGTAAACTGTAGGTATCAACACCACTGGTGGTAAAGTATAGTGACATGGTATAGATATCAACACCACTGGTGGAACAGTCTAGTGATGTGGTATAGATATCAACACCACTGGTGGTACAGTATAGTGATGTGGTATAGGAATCAACACCACTGGTGGTACAGAATATAGTATGGTATAGTGATGTGGTATAGGAATCAACACCGCTGGTGGTACAGTATAGTGATGTGGTAAACTGTAGGTATCAACACCACTGGTGGTACAGAATAGTGGTGGTACAGAATAGTGATGTGGTATAGATATCAACACCGCTGGTGGTACAGTATAGTGATGTGGTAAACTGTAGTTATCAATACCACTGGTGGTACAGGATAGTGATGTGGTATAATGTAGGAATCAACACCACTGGTGGTATAATATAGTGATCGGGTATAATGTAGGAATCAACAGAACTTGTGGTACAGAATAGTGATGTGGTATAGGAATTAACACCACTTGTGGTACAGTATAATGATGTGGTAAACTGTAGTTATCAACACCACTGGTGGTACAGAATAGTGATGTGGTATAATGTAGTCATCAACACCACTGGTGGTACAGAATAGTGATGTGGTATAATGTAGTCATTAACACCACTGGTGGTACAGAATAGTGATGTGGTATAATGTAGGTATCAACACCACTGGTGGTACAGAATAGTGATGTGGTTTAATGTAGGTATCAACACCACTGGTGGTAAAGTATAGTGACATGGTATAGATATCAACACCACTGGTGGAACAGTATAGTGATGTGGTATAGATATCAACACCACTGGTGGTACAGTATAGTGATGTGGTATAGGAATCAACACCACTGGTGATACAGAATATAGTATAGTATAGTGATGTGGTATAGGAATCAACACCGCTGGTGGTACAGTATAGTGATGTGGTAAACTGTAGGTATCAACACCACTGGTGGTACAGTATAGTGATGTGGTAAACTGTAGGTATCAACACCACTGGTGGTACAGAATAGTGGTGGTACAGAATAGTGATGTGGTATAGATATCAACACCGCTGGTGGTACAGTATAGTGATGTGGTAAACTGTAGTTATCAATACCACTGGTGGTACAGGATAGTGATGTGGTATAATGTAGGAATCAACACCACTGGTGGTATAATATAGTGATCGGGTATAATGTAGGAATCAACAGAACTTGTGGTACAGAATAATGATGTGGTATAGGAATTAACACCACTTGTGGTACAGTATAGTGATGTGGTAAACTGTAGTTATCAACACCACTGGTGGTACAGAATAGTGATGTGGTATAATGTAGTCATCAACACCACTGGTGGTACAGAATAGTGATGTGGTATAATGTAGTCATTAACACCACTGGTGGTACAGAATAGTGATGTGGTATAATGTAGGTATCAACACCACTGGTGGTACAGAATAGTGATGTGGTTTAATGTAGGTATCAACACCACTGGTGGGACAGTACAGTTGAATCACATAGGAATAAACACCACTGGTGTTACAGAATAGTGATGTGGTATAATGTAGGTATCAACACCACTGGTGGTATAGAATAGTGATGTGGTATAATGTAGGTATCAACACCTCTGGTGGTACAGAATAGTGATGTGGTATAGGAATCAACACCACTGGTGGTACAGGATAGTGATGTGGTATAATGTAGGAATCAACACCACTGGTGGTATAATATAGTGATCGGGGAAAATGTAGGTATCAACACCACTGGTGGTACAGTATAGTGATGTGGTATAGGAATCAACATCACTGGTGGTACAGGATAGTGATGCGGTATAGAAATCAACACCACTGGTGGTACAGAATAGTGATGAGGTAAACTGTAGTTATCAACACCACTGGTGGTACAGAATAGTGATGTGGTAAACTGAAGGTATCAACACCACTGGTGTTACAGTATAGTGATGTGATATAGATATCAACACCACTGGTGGTACAGGATAGTGATGTGGTAAACTGTAGGTATCAACACCACTGGTGGTAAAGTATAGTGACATGGTATAGATATCACCACCACTGGTGGAACAGTATAGTGATGTGGTATAATGTAGGTATCAACACCACTGGTGGTAAAGTATAGTGACATGGTATAGATATCAACACCACTGGTGGAACAGTATAGTGATGTGGTATAGATATCAACACCACTGGTGGTACAGTATAGTGATGTGGTATAGGAATCAACACCACTGGTGGTACAGAATATAGTATAGTATAGTGATGTGGTATAGGAATCAACACCGCTGGTGGTACAGTATAGTGATGTGGTAAACTGTAGGTATCAACACCACTGGTGGTACAGTATAGTGATGTGGTAAACTGTAGGTATCAACACCACTGGTGGTACAGAATAGTGGTGGTACAGAATAGTGATGTGGTATAGATATCAACACCGCTGGTGGTACAGTATAGTGATGTGGTAAACTGTAGTTATCAATACCACTGGTGGTACAAAATAGTGATGTGGTATAATGTAGGACACACAACTGGTGGTACAGAATAGTGATGTGGAATAGGAATCAACACCACTGGTGGTACAGTATAGTGATGTTGTTAAATTTAGGTATCAACACCTCTGGTGGTACAGGATAGTGATGTGGTATAATGTAGGAATCAACACCACTGGTGGTATAATATAGTGATCGGGTATAATGTAGGAATCAACAGAACTTGTGGTACAGAATAGTGATGTGGTATAGGAATTAACACCACTTGTGGTACAGTATAGTGATGTGGTAAACTGTAGTTATCAACACCACTGGTGGTACAGAATAGTGATGTGGTATAATGTAGTCATCAACACCACTGGTGGTACAGAATAGTGATGTGGTATAATGTAGTCATTAACATAACTGGTGGTACAGAATAGTGATGTGGTATAATGTAGGTATCAACACCACTGGTGGTACAGAATAGTGATGTGGTTTAATGTAGGTATCAACACCACTGGTGGGACAGTACAGTTGAATCACATAGGAATAAACACCACTGGTGTTACAGAATAGTGATGTGGTATAATGTAGGTATCAACACCACTGGTGGGACAGTACAGTTGAATCACATAGGAATAAACACCACTGGTGTTACAGAATAGTGATGTGGTAAACTGTAGTTATCAACACCACTGGTGGTACAGAATAGTGATGTGGTATAGATATCAACACCGCTGGTGGTACAGAATAGTGATGTGGTAAACTGTAGTTATCAACACCACTGGTGGTACAGAATAGTGATGTGGTATAATGTAGGTATCAACACCACTGGTGGTACAGAATAGTGATGTGGTAAACTGTAGGTATCAACACCACTGGTGGTACAGAATAGTGATGTGGTAAACTGAAGGTATCAACACCACTGGTGTTACAGTATAGTGATGTGGTATAGATATCAACACCACTGGTGGTACAGTATAGTGATGTGGTATAGATATCAACACCACTGGTGGTACAGGATAGTGATGTGGTAAACTGTAGGTATCAACACCACTGGTGGTAAAGTATAGTGACATGGTATAGATATCAACACCACTGGTGGAACAGTCTAGTGATGTGGTATAGATATCAACACCACTGGTGGTACAGTATAGTGATGTGGTATAGGAATCAACACCACTGGTGGTACAGAATATAGTATGGTATAGTGATGTGGTATAGGAATCAACACCGCTGGTGGTACAGTATAGTGATGTGGTAAACTGTAGGTATCAACACCACTGGTGGTACAGAATAGTGGTGGTACAGAATAGTGATGTGGTATAGATATCAACACCGCTGGTGGTACAGTATAGTGATGTGGTAAACTGTAGTTATCAATACCACTGGTGGTACAGGATAGTGATGTGGTATAATGTAGGAATCAACACCACTGGTGGTATAATATAGTGATCGGGTATAATGTAGGAATCAACAGAACTTGTGGTACAGAATAGTGATGTGGTATAGATATCAACACCACTGGTGGTACAGTATAGTGATGTGGTATAGATATCAACACCACTGGTGGTACAGGATAGTGATGTGGTAAACTGTAGGTATCAACACCACTGGTGGTAAAGTATAGTGACATGGTATAGATATCAACACCACTGGTGGAACAGTCTAGTGATGTGGTATAGATATCAACACCACTGGTGGTACAGTATAGTGATGTGGTATAGGAATCAACACCACTGGTGGTACAGAATATAGTATGGTATAGTGATGTGGTATAGGAATCAACACCGCTGGTGGTACAGTATAGTGATGTGGTAAACTGTAGGTATCAACACCACTGGTGGTACAGAATAGTGGTGGTACAGAATAGTGATGTGGTATAGATATCAACACCGCTGGTGGTACAGTATAGTGATGTGGTAAACTGTAGTTATCAATACCACTGGTGGTACAGGATAGTGATGTGGTATAATGTAGGAATCAACACCACTGGTGGTATAATATAGTGATCGGGTATAATGTAGGAATCAACAGAACTTGTGGTACAGAATAGTGATGTGGTATAGGAATTAACACCACTTGTGGTACAGTATAATGATGTGGTAAACTGTAGTTATCAACACCACTGGTGGTACAGAATAGTGATGTGGTATAATGTAGTCATCAACACCACTGGTGGTACAGAATAGTGATGTGGTATAATGTAGTCATTAACACCACTGGTGGTACAGAATAGTGATGTGGTATAATGTAGGTATCAACACCACTGGTGGTACAGAATAGTGATGTGGTTTAATGTAGGTATCAACACCACTGGTGGTAAAGTATAGTGACATGGTATAGATATCAACACCACTGGTGGAACAGTATAGTGATGTGGTATAGATATCAACACCACTGGTGGTACAGTATAGTGATGTGGTATAGGAATCAACACCACTGGTGATACAGAATATAGTATAGTATAGTGATGTGGTATAGGAATCAACACCGCTGGTGGTACAGTATAGTGATGTGGTAAACTGTAGGTATCAACACCACTGGTGGTACAGTATAGTGATGTGGTAAACTGTAGGTATCAACACCACTGGTGGTACAGAATAGTGGTGGTACAGAATAGTGATGTGGTATAGATATCAACACCGCTGGTGGTACAGTATAGTGATGTGGTAAACTGTAGTTATCAATACCACTGGTGGTACAGGATAGTGATGTGGTATAATGTAGGAATCAACACCACTGGTGGTATAATATAGTGATCGGGTATAATGTAGGAATCAACAGAACTTGTGGTACAGAATAATGATGTGGTATAGGAATTAACACCACTTGTGGTACAGTATAGTGATGTGGTAAACTGTAGTTATCAACACCACTGGTGGTACAGAATAGTGATGTGGTATAATGTAGTCATCAACACCACTGGTGGTACAGAATAGTGATGTGGCATAATGTAGTCATTAACACCACTGGTGGTACAGAATAGTGATGTGGTATAATGTAGGTATCAACACCACTGGTGGTACAGAATAGTGATGTGGTTTAATGTAGGTATCAACACCACTGGTGGGACAGTACAGTTGAATCACATAGGAATAAACACCACTGGTGTTACAGAATAGTGATGTGGTATAATGTAGGTATCAACACCACTGGTGGTATAGAATAGTGATGTGGTATAATGTAGGTATCAACACCTCTGGTGGTACAGAATAGTGATGTGGTATAGGAATCAACACCACTGGTGGTACAGGATAGTGATGTGGTATAATGTAGGAATCAACACCACTGGTGGTATAATATAGTGATCGGGGAAAATGTAGGTATCAACACCACTGGTGGTACAGTATAGTGATGTGGTATAGGAATCAACATCACTGGTGGTACAGGATAGTGATGCGGTATAGAAATCAACACCACTGGTGGTACAGAATAGTGATGAGGTAAACTGTAGTTATCAACACCACTGGTGGTACAGAATAGTGATGTGGTAAACTGAAGGTATCAACACCACTGGTGTTACAGTATAGTGATGTGATATAGATATCAACACCACTGGTGGTACAGTATAGTGATGTGGTATAGATATCAACACCACTGGTGGTACAGGATAGTGATGTGGTAAACTGTAGGTATCAACACCACTGGTGGTAAAGTATAGTGACATGGTATAGATATCACCACCACTGGTGGAACAGTATAGTGATGTGGTATAATGTAGGTATCAACACCACTGGTGGTAAAGTATAGTGACATGGTATAGATATCAACACCACTGGTGGAACAGTATAGTGATGTGGTATAGATATCAACACCACTGGTGGTACAGTATAGTGATGTGGTATAGGAATCAACACCACTGGTGGTACAGAATATAGTATAGTATAGTGATGTGGTATAGGAATCAACACCGCTGGTGGTACAGTATAGTGATGTGGTAAACTGTAGGTATCAACACCACTGGTGGTACAGTATAGTGATGTGGTAAACTGTAGGTATCAACACCACTGGTGGTACAGAATAGTGGTGGTACAGAATAGTGATGTGGTATAGATATCAACACCGCTGGTGGTACAGTATAGTGATGTGGTAAACTGTAGTTATCAATACCACTGGTGGTACAAAATAGTGATGTGGTATAATGTAGGACACACAACTGGTGGTACAGAATAGTGATGTGGAATAGGAATCAACACCACTGGTGGTACAGTATAGTGATGTTGTTAAATTTAGGTATCAACACCTCTGGTGGTACAGGATAGTGATGTGGTATAATGTAGGAATCAACACCACTGGTGGTATAATATAGTGATCGGGTATAATGTAGGAATCAACAGAACTTGTGGTACAGAATAGTGATGTGGTATAGGAATTAACACCACTTGTGGTACAGTATAGTGATGTGGTAAACTGTAGTTATCAACACCACTGGTGGTACAGAATAGTGATGTGGTATAATGTAGTCATCAACACCACTGGTGGTACAGAATAGTGATGTGGTATAATGTAGTCATTAACATAACTGGTGGTACAGAATAGTGATGTGGTATAATGTAGGTATCAACACCACTGGTGGTACAGAATAGTGATGTGGTTTAATGTAGGTATCAACACCACTGGTGGGACAGTACAGTTGAATCACATAGGAATAAACACCACTGGTGTTACAGAATAGTGATGTGGTATAATGTAGGTATCAACACCACTGGTGGGACAGTACAGTTGAATCACATAGGAATAAACACCACTGGTGTTACAGAATAGTGATGTGGTAAACTGTAGTTATCAACACCACTGGTGGTACAGAATAGTGATGTGGTATAGATATCAACACCGCTGGTGGTACAGAATAGTGATGTGGTAAACTGTAGTTATCAACACCACTGGTGGTACAGAATAGTGATGTGGTATAATGTAGGTATCAACACCACTGGTGGTACAGAATAGTGATGTGGTAAACTGTAGGTATCAACACCACTGGTGGTACAGAATAGTGATGTGGTAAACTGAAGGTATCAACACCACTGGTGTTACAGTATAGTGATGTGGTATAGATATCAACACCACTGGTGGTACAGTATAGTGATGTGGTATAGATATCAACACCACTGGTGGTACAGGATAGTGATGTGGTAAACTGTAGGTATCAACACCACTGGTGGTAAAGTATAGTGACATGGTATAGATATCAACACCACTGGTGGAACAGTCTAGTGATGTGGTATAGATATCAACACCACTGGTGGTACAGTATAGTGATGTGGTATAGGAATCAACACCACTGGTGGTACAGAATATAGTATGGTATAGTGATGTGGTATAGGAATCAACACCGCTGGTGGTACAGTATAGTGATGTGGTAAACTGTAGGTATCAACACCACTGGTGGTACAGAATAGTGGTGGTACAGAATAGTGATGTGGTATAGATATCAACACCACTGGTGGTACAGTATAGTGATGTGGTATAGGAATCAACACCACTGGTGGTACAGAATATAGTATGGTATAGTGATGTGGTATAGGAATCAACACCGCTGGTGGTACAGTATAGTGATGTGGTAAACTGTAGTTATCAATACCACTGGTGGTACAGGATAGTGATGTGGTATAATGTAGGAATCAACACCACTGGTGGTATAATATAGTGATCGGGTATAATGTAGGAATCAACAGAACTTGTGGTACAGAATAGTGATGTGGTATAGATATCAACACCACTGGTGGTACAGTATAGTGATGTGGTATAGATATCAACACCACTGGTGGTACAGGATAGTGATGTGGTAAACTGTAGGTATCAACACCACTGGTGGTAAAGTATAGTGACATGGTATAGATATCAACACCACTGGTGGAACAGTCTAGTGATGTGGTATAGATATCAACACCACTGGTGGTACAGTATAGTGATGTGGTATAGGAATCAACACCACTGGTGGTACAGAATATAGTATGGTATAGTGATGTGGTATAGGAATCAACACCGCTGGTGGTACAGTATAGTGATGTGGTAAACTGTAGGTATCAACACCACTGGTGGTACAGAATAGTGGTGGTACAGAATAGTGATGTGGTATAGATATCAACACCGCTGGTGGTACAGTATAGTGATGTGGTAAACTGTAGTTATCAATACCACTGGTGGTACAGGATAGTGATGTGGTATAATGTAGGAATCAACACCACTGGTGGTATAATATAGTGATCGGGTATAATGTAGGAATCAACAGAACTTGTGGTACAGAATAGTGATGTGGTATAGGAATTAACACCACTTGTGGTACAGTATAATGATGTGGTAAACTGTAGTTATCAACACCACTGGTGGTACAGAATAGTGATGTGGTATAATGTAGTCATCAACACCACTGGTGGTACAGAATAGTGATGTGGTATAATGTAGTCATTAACACCACTGGTGGTACAGAATAGTGATGTGGTATAATGTAGGTATCAACACCACTGGTGGTACAGAATAGTGATGTGGTTTAATGTAGGTATCAACACCACTGGTGGTAAAGTATAGTGACATGGTATAGATATCAACACCACTGGTGGAACAGTATAGTGATGTGGTATAGATATCAACACCACTGGTGGTACAGTATAGTGATGTGGTATAGGAATCAACACCACTGGTGATACAGAATATAGTATAGTATAGTGATGTGGTATAGGAATCAACACCGCTGGTGGTACAGTATAGTGATGTGGTAAACTGTTGGTATCAACACCACTGGTGGTACAGTATAGTGATGTGGTAAACTGTAGGTATCAACACCACTGGTGGTACAGAATAGTGGTGGTACAGAATAGTGATGTGGTATAGATATCAACACCGCTGGTGGTACAGTATAGTGATGTGGTAAACTGTAGTTATCAATACCACTGGTGGTACAGGATAGTGATGTGGTATAATGTAGGAATCAACACCACTGGTGGTATAATATAGTGATCGGGTATAATGTAGGAATCAACAGAACTTGTGGTACAGAATAATGATGTGGTATAGGAATTAACACCACTTGTGGTACAGTATAGTGATGTGGTAAACTGTAGTTATCAACACCCCTGGTGGTACAGAATAGTGATGTGGTATAATGTAGTCATCAACACCACTGGTGGTACAGAATAGTGATGTGGTATAATGTAGTCATTAACACCACTGGTGGTACAGAATAGTGATGTGGTATAATGTAGGTATCAACACCACTGGTGGTACAGAATAGTGATGTGGTTTAATGTAGGTATCAACACCACTGGTGGGACAGTACAGTTGAATCACATAGGAATAAACACCACTGGTGTTACAGAATAGTGATGTGGTATAATGTAGGTATCAACACCACTGGTGGTATAGAATAGTGATGTGGTATAATGTAGGTATCAACACCTCTGGTGGTACAGAATAGTGATGTGGTATAGGAATCAACACCACTGGTGGTACAGGATAGTGATGTGGTATAATGTAGGAATCAACACCACTGGTGGTATAATATAGTGATCGGGGAAAATGTAGGTATCAACACCACTGGTGGTACAGTATAGTGATGTGGTATAGGAATCAACATCACTGGTGGTACAGGATAGTGATGCGGTATAGAAATCAACACCACTGGTGGTACAGAATAGTAATGTGGTAAACTGTAGGTATCAACACCACTGGTGGTACAGAATAGTGATGTGGTATAATGTAGGTATCAACACCACTGGAGGAACAGTATAGTGATGAGGTATACTGTAGGTGTCAACACCACTGGTGATATGGAATAGTTATTTGGTATACTTTACGAATCAACACCTCTAGTGGTACAGAATATTCAATCAGTTAGCAGGCTATTTATCAGGCGCTTACTAAAAACTGACATTGCATATGTAACCAATGTGAAATGGCTAGCTAGTTAGGGGGGAGCGCACTAATAGCGTTTCAAACGGTGACATCACTTGCTCTGAGACCTTGAAGTAGTTGTTCCCCTTGCCGCGGCTTTTGTGGAGCGATGGGTAACGATGCTTCGAGGGAGGCTGTTGTCGATGTGTGCAGAGGGTCCCTGGTTCGAGCCCAGGTAGGGGCGAGGAGAGGGACGGAAGCTATACCGTTACACATACAGACCTGCATGAGCCTTGCTCCAGTGTGTCGAAACTCTAGTCTTACTCCAGTGTGTATATACTCTAGTCTTACTCCAGTATGTAGATAGTCTGGTCTTACTCCAGTGTGTATATACTCTAGTCTTACTCCAGTGTGTCGAAACTCTAGTTTTACTCCAGTGTGTATATACTCTAGTCTTACTCCAGTATGTAGATAGTCTGGTCTTACTCCAGTGTGTATATACTCTAGTCTTACTCCAGTGTGTCGAAACTCTAGTCTTACTCCAGTGTGTATATACTCTAGTCTTACTCCAGTATGTAGATACTCTGGTCTTACTCCAGTATGTCGATACTCTAGTCTTACTCCAGTATGTAGATACTCTAGTCTTACTCCAGTATGTAGATACTCTAGTCTTACTCCAGTGTGTAGATACTCTGGTCTTACTCCAGTATGTAGATTCTCTGGTCTTACTCCAGTAAGTAGATACTCTAGTCTTACTCCAGTGTGTAGATACTCTGGTCTTACTCCAGTGTGTAGATACTCTGGTCTTACTCCAGTGTGTAGATACTCTGGTCTTACTCCAGTGTGTAGATACTCTGGTCTTACTCCAGTGTGTAGATATTCTGGTCTTACTCCAGTATGTAGATACTCTGTCTTACTCCAGTATGTAGATAGTCTGGTCTTACTCCAGTGTGTAGATACTCTGGTCTTACTCCAGTGTGTAGATATTCTGGTCTTACTCCAGTATGTAGATACTCTGGTCTTAGTCCAGTATGTAGATTCTCTGGTCTTACTCCAGTGTAGATACTCTGTCTTACTCCAGTGTGTAGATACTCTAGTCTTACTCCAGTGTGTAGATGCTCTGTCTTACTCCAGTGTGTAGATACTCTGCCTTACTCCCGTGTGTAGATACTCTGTCTTACTCCAGTGTGTAGATATTGTATTCCTCTGTCTCCTCCTGTTGATCTGTGGTTGGCAGGGAGGACTGCAGCTGAGGAGGCTGATCAATACTGGACACTAAACCCCTTCTCACCCAGGACAAACACTGTTGCCACACCCAGGCAGGCAGACCTACACACCACGCTGCTCTCTCCAGCTCTTTACACTGCAGTATCAGCAGCACACACTCACTTCTTCACTAAATCAAGTGTTAAACAACAGCTTAGAAGAACCCTAGCCTAAATTCAGTCACCATGGTGGTCAAAATCGTAGGACCGAAACATTGCCATAGTTACAACATGCTTGACATTTAAGAATGATTCTGTTTTTCACATTTCCTGACATTTAATCATTGTAAAAAAAAATCCCTGTTTTAGGTCATTTAGGATCCCCACTTTATTTTAAGAATGTGAAATGTCAGAATAATAGTAGAGAGAATGATTTATTTCAGCTTTTATTTCTTTCATCACATTCCCAGTGGGTCAGAAGTTTACATTGACTCAATTAGTATTTGGTAGCATTGCCTTTAAATTGTTGAACTTGGGTCAAATGTTTTGGATAGCCTTGCACAAGCTCCCCACAATAAGTTGGGTGAATTTTGGCCCATTCCTCCTGACAGAGCTAGTGTAACTGAGTCAGGTTTGTAGGCCTCCTTGCTTGAACACACTTTTTCAGTTCTGCCCACAAATTTTCTAAAGGATTGAGGTCAGGGCTTTGTGATGGCCACTCCAATACCTTGACTTTCTTGTCCATAAGCCATTTTCCCACAGCTTTGGAAGTATGCTTGGGGTCATTGTTAATTTGGAATACCCATTTGCGACCAAGCTTCAACTTCCTGACTGATGTCTTGAGATGTTGCTTCAATATATCCACATCATTTTCCGACATCATGATGCCATCTATTTTGTGAAGTGCACCAGTCCCTCCTGCAGCAAAGCACCCCCACAACGTGCTTCACGGTTGGGATGGTGTTCTTCAGCTTGCAAGCATCCCCCTTTTTCCTCCAAACATAACGATAGTCATTATGGCCAAACAGTTGTATTTTTGTTTCATCAGACCAGAGGATATTTCTCAAAAAAGCACGATCTTTGTCCCCATGTGCAGTTGCAAACCCTAGTCTGGCTTTTTTATGGCGGTTTTGGAGCAGTGGCTTCTTCCTTGCTGAGCAGCCTTTCAGGTTATGTCGATATAGGACTCGTTATACTGTGGATATAGATACTTTTGTACCTGTTTCCTCCAGCATCTTCACAAGGTCCTTTGCTGTTGTTCTGGGATTGATTTGCACTTTTCGCACCAAAGTACGTTCATCTCTAGGAGAGAGAACGCGTCTCCTTCCTGAGCGTTATTACGGCTGCATGGTCCCATGGTGTTTATACTTGCGTACTATTGTTTGTACAGATGAATGTGGTACCTTCAGGTGTTAGGAAATTGCTCCCAAGGATGAACCAGACTTGTGGAGGTCTACAATTATTTTCTGAGGTCTTGGCTGATTTCTTTTGATTTTCCCACGATGTCAAGCAAAGAGGCATTGAGTTTGAAGGTCGGCCTTGAAATACATCCACAGATACACCTTCAATTGAGTCAAATATTGTCAATTAGCCTATCAGAAATATCTAAATACATGATATCATTTTCTGGATGTTTCCAAGCTGTTTAAAGTCCCAGTCAACTTAGTGTATGTAAACTTCTGACCCACTGGAGTTGTGATACAGTGAATTATAAGTGAAATAATCTGTCTGTAAACAATTGTTTGAAAATTTACTTGTGTCATGCACACAGTAGATGTCCTAACCGACTTGCCAAACTATAGTTTGTTAACAAGAAATTTGCGGAGTGGTTGAAAAACGAGTTTTAATGACTCCAACCTAAATGTATGTCAACTTCCGACTTCAACTGTATATCCATGGAGATACAATTCAATCACTTGTTAATAATCAAACTTCTAATTCTATGTGTATAGCGCTAGTTTAACACAGTTATCATGGCTTCACTATTCACCTCACACCCGCTGCCAGCTGGTTTACATTCTGGACATCAACTCATTCTACAATGTCTTTCATCCTTTGGATACTTCATGTGTTGTTATCTCTAGTTCGCAGTTATTTCTAAGGGGGGGGGGGGGGGGGCACCTCACTCACTCACCACCATATCACACTGCTGACCTCAATACTACAGCTGGGGTCAATTCCATTTCAGTTCAGGCAGTTGAAATAATGATAATAGTGGGCAGCTTTAAATTTGTTAACTGGATTTCAAGTAATTTCCTTCTGAATTTAAATGGAATTGATCCCATCCTTGTTCACCTCTAACCTACCTGTGTCCTTCGGCCATTTAAAACTACTAGGTACTGTACCTCAGTGCTGAGAAAGACTACTACATTACTAATATCACTTCAAGTAAGTAGCCTCCAGTATGTCTAGAGGTTTTTGCTTAAAGGGAAAATCCACTCAAAAACAACATTTTGCTGTTCTTTTCAGTAGTCCACTGTTGATACAGTCCGAGTTTTCAAGCGATTGGACTTTGAAGAAGCAACGTGTCACCGGCCACACCATCATGCTGTACTGAGTGTTCATCAATCATTATGTATTGAACGTTCCTTTGGGAATGTACAAAGTGGATGACAAATATTTCACTACAGAGGTAGCAAAACTGTACTTCAAATCTATGATACTCCCCCACTTAACATACTGCTTGACTAGTTGGGCCCAAGCTTGCTGTACAACATTAAAACCTATTCAGTCTGTCTACAAACAGGCTCTCAAAGTGCTTGATAGGAAGCCCAATAGCCATCATCATTGTCACATCCTTAGAAAGCATGAGCTCTTGAGTTGGGAAAATCTTGTGCAATACACCGACGCATGTCTTGTATTCAAGATCCTCAATGGCCTGGCTCCCCCTCCACTCAGTATTTTTGTTAAACAGAAAACCCAGACATATGGCAGCAGATCCACAAGGTCTGCCATGAGAGGTGACTGTATAGTTCCCCTAAGGAAAAGCACCTTTAGTAAATCTGCATTCTCTGTGAGAGCTTCCCATGTCTGGAATACACTGCCATCAGACACACATAACTGCACCACATATCACACTTTCACAAAATGCTTGAAGACATGGCTAAAGGTCAATCAGATTTGTGAACATGGTCCCTAGCTGTGTGTTGCCGCTCTCCATGTTGTCTGTTGTCTGTAGCTTGTGAGGTGTGGAAACACTTTGTTGCTTTTATGAATTTTGTCTTGCTGCTTTTTGTTTTATGCTGCTCTGTCTGTATGCTACGTCTTGCTTGTCCTATGTTGCTCTGTCTGTATGCTATGTCTTGCTTGTCCTATGTTGCTATGTCTTGCTTGTTCTATGTTGCTATTGTCTATATTGTAATTGTTTTTAATAACCTGCCCAGGGACTGCGGTTGAAAATTAGCCGGTTGGCTAAAACCGGCACTTTTACTGAAATGTTGATTAATGTGCACTGTCCCTGTAAAAATAAAAATAAACTCAAACTCAAACTCAAACAATGCACTTTACGTAAGTACTTTAGGCCTATCTTTAAATCCAAAGTAAACCCGGAGTGTACACATTTTGCACACAGAACAGACTAATGCAGTCATCATCTATAGACTACTGGGACGTCCTCCTCTGTTTTTCTGTAGCATATCACAATCCACTTGTTGTTGATGTTTCCCATTGAAGATGCTACTGTACACATGAATCATTTCATATTCTCATTCTGTACATACATTATATGATTTCTGAGGTGTGTTTACCTTTAATCGTATGCATTATTATTTACTACCTCGCCACCCCACCCTGACTCCTCAGCAGTCCTGACGTTGATTTACCTAAAGTGTCACAGATGGGTATTGTCCAGGACAATCCCAACCTGAATATCCCTCCATGCAATCCCATACACTCTTTCCCTCACGTATTCCTCTCCCTCTCCCCCTCTCCATCTCAACCCCTCCCTCCATCTCCCCTCCTCTTTGCCTGCAATACAATTCAGCATGTCTTCCCTCTCTCTGCCTGCCTCTCTCCCTCCAGCCCACCTCATCTCTCTTTCACTCTCTCTCTATTTATACACATAATACTACACTACACAGTAGAATATTCCCCTCTTTCTTCCCTCTCCTTCTCTTCCCTAATCTATCTCTCCCTCTCTGTGAACAGCAACTGTCATAGCATTTTCAATCTGCCTCCCCCGTCTCCCCCGTCTCCTCCTCTCCATCCGTCTCTCTCTTTCCCTCCCACACACACATATACTCTGCCAGGCATCATCCTGAATCAAGGCAGGAGAAGAGGGTGGGAGGGGGGGAGAATGCACACACTCAGCAGCGCATTTTAACACATATTGTCTCTGACATCTTGGCCAAACGTGAATTGTCAAGCCCCATCTAAACAGTGACGTGGTTACCATCCACCCCCTTCTTCATCCCGCGGTCCTCACAGCCTATTCACACACACACACACACACACACACACACACACACACACACACACACACACACACACACACACACACACACACACACACACACACACACACACACTGTACGTAACAGCAGCAAGCAGGACCCCTGTCCCCTCACCCAATTCCCAGCCCCCAGCCCCAACCACAGCCCCCAGCCATTAGGGAAGAATAGCAGGTCTTACTGAGTCTCCGTGAGCCGATGCATCCCATGGTGTATTCACAAAGGCCCTGGATACATGCAAGGAAGCGTTACCCTGACACCATACATTCTCTCTCTTGCGCTTCTCTCTCCTGCTCGCTTTGCTCTCACTCGCTGTCCTGCACACTGTCTCTCCCTCCCTCTCTGGCTCTCTCTCTCTTCTGCGCTTGCTCGCTCAGTCTCTCTCCCTCTCTCTTTACCAGTGCAGTGAGGGTCTTATACGATTCCGTTAGTAAGTTAGTATGACTGAGGGAGACAGCTTTTAGTTAAATATGGAAGAGTGATATCATTATTATTATTGCTATAACTATAACTTATATTATTACTATTATCATCATCAACATGTGTTGACATTGTGAACATTATTATTACCATAATCGTATTATATCTGTATTATATCTGTAGTGAAATCCTAGAGAAATGGTAATTGGGAAATCAGGCTAATAGGAAAGGGAAGCATCATATTATTGACAGGCAGTACTCTTGTCCATTAGCCTGTGAAGGGCAGTGTGTTGAATGCTGTGGCTTGTAGCCATACCATTAGAGGTTCAATAGCAGGGGACTGAGTGGTGGGCTTTGTCATTGTTGTCATTGTTGTGGATATAACTGCACTGCTGTAATATTGGAGCTGTAAAACGGGGTTCTCTCTCTGTCTCCCTCTCCTGTGCACGAGCTGCCTAACAACGCACTGCAGCGGTTTCCCAGCCCCTCTACCCATCCTTCTCTCCCCCTCTCTGTCACGCTCACACTCTCAAATAACACACACACACACACCACACACTCACACTCTCAAATAACACACACACACACACACCACACACACACACACACACACACACACACACACACACACACACACACACACGCACACCACACACACACACACACACGCACACACACACACACACACACCACACACACACACACACACACACACACACACCACACACACACACACACCACACACCACACACTCACACACACACGCACACCACACACACACACACATACACACGCACACACACACACCACACACACACATACACACGCACACATACACACACACACACACACAGAATCATGACAAAACACAGGAGGGTATTCCTTCAGCATCAAAGCTCTCCAAAGCCTTTGCTCTGTGTCATCCCTCTCTCCATCGATCCTATTCTCTGTCATCTCTCTCTCTCTCTCTCTCTCTCATCTCCCTTCTTCTCTCTCTTGATTTAGCTCTCTCTGTATTCTCTCCATTTATTCTCTCTCTCTCCCCCTCTCTGTTTTTCCCTCCCTCTCCTCCTCTACCATCCCTCTCTCTCTCACTCTTCCCCTCCCCTCCATCCCCTTCTTTCCTAGTGACAAAAACAATGAGAGGAGTGGCCTCATTATCTGCACCCATCTATCTCTCTCATCTCATCTGACCTGCATATACCTCCCACCAAATATAAAGCCCCCATCAATTCAATTTCAATTTAAGGGCTTTATTTGCATGGGAAAGATATGTTAACATTGCCAAAGCAAGTGAAGTAGATAATAAACCAAAGTGAAATAAACAATACAAATTAACAGTACACATTAAACTCACAGAAGTTTCAGGAGAATAAAGACAATTCAAAGTAAAATGATGTATATATACAGTGTTGTAACAATGTGCAAATAGTTAAAGTACAAAAGGGAAAATATATAAACATAAATATGGGTTGTATTTACAATGGTGTTTGTTCTTCACTGGTTGCCCTTTTCTTGTGGCAACAGGTCAAAAATATTGCTGCTGTGATGGCACACTGTGGAATTCCACCCAGTAGATATGGGAGTTTATCAAAATCTAATTTTCAAATTATTTTTGGATCTGTGTAATCAGAGAGTAATATGTGTCTCTAATGTGGTCATACATTTGGCAGGAGGTTAGGAAGTGCAGCTCAGTTTTCACCTAATTTTATGAGCAGTGTGCACATAGCCTGTCTTCTCTTGAGAGCCAGGTCTGCCTATGGCAGCCTTTCTCAATAGCAAGGCTATGCTCACTGAGTCTGTACATAGTCAAAGCTTTCCTTAAGTTTGGGTCAGTCACAGTGGTCAGGTATTCTACCACTGTGTACTCTCTGTATAGGGCCAAATAGCATTCTAGTTTGCTCTGTTTTTTTGTTAATTCTTTCCAGTGTCAAGTAATTATATTTGGTTGGATCAAATTGTGTTGCTGTCTTGGGGCTCTGTGGGGTCTGTTTGCTTAGGGGACTCTTCTCCAGGTTCATCTCTCTGTAGGTGATGGCTTTGTTATGGAAGGTTTGGGAATCGCTTCCTTTTAGGTGATTGTAGAATTGAATGGCTCTTTTCTGGATTTTGATCATTAGCGGGAATCAGCCTAATTCTGCTCTGCATTATTTGGTGTTTTACGTTGTACACAGAGGATATTTTATCAAAATGCTGCATGCAGAGTCTCAATTGGTTGTTTGTCACATATTGTGAATTCTTGGTTCGTGAGCGGACCCCAGACCTCACAACGAAAAGGGCAATGGGTTCTATAACTGATTCAAATATTTTTAGCCAGATTGGTATGTCGAATTTTATGCTCCTTTTGATGGCATAGAAGGCCCTTCTTGCCTTGTCTCTCAGCTCGTTTGCAGCTTTATGGAAGTTAGGTGTGGCACAGATGTTTAGGCCAAGGTATGTATAGTTTTGTGTGTGCTCTAGGGCAATGGTGTCTAGATGGAATTTGTATTTGTGGTCCTGGCAAATGGACCTTTTTTGGAACAGCATTATTCTTGTCTTACTGAGATTTACTGGGCTCCCGAGTGGCACAGCAGTCTAAAGCACTGCATCTCAGTGCTAGAGGCATCACTACAGACCTGGTTCGATTCCAGGCTGCATCACAACTGGCCGTGATTGGGAGTCCCACACAATTGGCCCAGCTTCGTCCGGGTTAGGGTTTGGCCGGGGTAGGCCATCATTGTAAATAACAATTTGTTCTTAGCTGACTTGTTAAACATTGTTTTCACTGAGGAATTGTATGAGGCTGCTGTTAATGATAATGTGGAGGATTTTCCCAAGGTTGCTGTTGACGCATATCCCATGGTAGTTATTGGGGTCAAATTTGTCTCCACTTTTGTGGATTGGGGTGGTCAGGCCTTGGTTCCAAATATTGGGGAAGATGCCAGAGCTAAGGATGATGTTAAATAGTTTAAGTATTGCCAATTGGAATTTGTTGTCTGTATATTTGATCATTTCATTGAGTATACCATCAACACCACAGGCCTTTTTGGGTTGGAGGGTTTGTATTTGGTGCTGTAGTTCATTCAAGGTAATTGGAGAATCCAGTTGGTTCTGGTCTTTAATAGTTGATTCTAGATCTGTATTTGATCATGTATATGTTTTTGCTGTTTGTTCTTTGTTATACGGCCAAAAAGATTGGAGAAGTGTTTTATCCATACATCTCCGTTTTGGATAGGTAACTCTTTGTGTGGTTGTTTGTTTAGTGTTTTCACATTTTCCCAGAAGTGGTTAAAGTCTATGGATTCTTCAATTACATTGAGCTGATTTCTGATGTGCTGTTCCTTCTTTTTCTGTGGTGTATTTCTGTATTGTTTTAGTGATCCACTGTAGTGAAGACGGAGACTCAGGTTTTCTGGGTCTCTATGTTTTTGGTTGGACAGGTTTCTCAATTTCTTTCTTAGGTTTTTGCATTCTTCATCAAACCATTTGTCATTGTTAATTTTCTTGGGTTTTATGTTTGAGATTTTTAGATTTGATAGGGAAGCTGAGAGGTCATATATACTGTTTAGGTTTCCTACTGACAAGTTTATACCTTCAATATTACAGTGGAACATTTTGTCCAGGAAGTTGTCTAAAATGAATTTAATTGGTTGTTTCCTAATAGTTTTTTGGTAGGTTTCCACACTACATTCCTTCCATCTATAACATTTCTTAATGTTATTCAGTTCCTTTGGCTTTGATTCCTTGAGTATTGCTCTGTTCAAGTAGACTGTGATTTTGCTGTGATCTGATAGGGGTGTCAGTGGGCTGACTGTGAACGCTCTGAGAGACTCTGGGTTGAGGTCAGTAATAAAGTAGTCTACAGTACCACTGACAAGAGATGAGCTATAGGTGTACCTACTCTCTCCCTCTCTCCATGTATTTCTCTCTCTCTTTATTTCTATCTACCCAGGCTAACCTCCTGTCCCTCTCTAGAAGGACTATATATTTATGATGGGCTGTTTCTGTTTCTATAAGTGTTTGTCTGCCAAATGACGCAGGGCTGGCACAAGCAGCAGGCATGGTCAATCATGTTTCCTTGAGTTCACACACACTGAGGAAGGCAGACAGAGTAAGGAGAGAGAGGGGGAGGGACAGATGGAGACAGAGAGCATGAGGGAGGCAGATGGGGGAGGTAGTGAAAAAGAGCGGGGGATGCTTTGAGTCATGGAAGGCTGGGCAGAGGTGAAGACGAGACACTCAAATTAGTATTCCAGGAGGGACGGAGAGAGGGAGGGAGGGAGGGAGGGAGGGAGGGAGGGAGGGAGGGAGGGAGGGAGGGAGGGAGGGAGGGAGGGAGGGAGGGAGGGAGGGAGGGAGGGAGGGAGGGAGGGAGGGAGGGAGGGAGGGAGGGAGGGAGGGAGGAGGGAAGGAAGGAAAGAGGGAGGGAGGGAGAGAGGGAAGGAAGAGGGAGGAGAGAGGGAGGGAGGGAGAGAGGGAAGGAAAGAGGGAGGGAGGAGAGAGGGAGGGAGGGAGAGAGGGAAGGAAAGAGGGAGGGAAGGAGAGAGAGAGGGAAGGAAAGAGGGAGGGAGGGAGAGAGGGAAGGAAGGAAGGAAAGAGGGAGGGAAGGAAAGAGGGAAGGAAAGAGGGAGGGAGGGAGGGAGGGAGGGAGGGAGGGAGGGAGGGAGGGAGGGAGGGAGGGAGGGAGGGAGGGAGGGAGGGAGGGAGGGAGGGAGGGAGGGAGGGAGGGAGGGAGGGAGGGAAGGAAAGAGGGAAGGAGGAGAAAGGGACGGAAAGAGGGAGGGAAGGAAAGAGGGAAGGAAAGAGGGAGGGAGGAGATAGTGAAGGAAAGAGGGAGGGAGGAGAGAGGGAAGGAAAGAGTGTGGGAAGGAGAGAGGGAAGGAAAGTGGGAGGGAGGGAGAGAGGGAAGGAAAGACGGAGGGACGGAGAGAGGGAAGGAAAGACGGAGGGACGGAGAGAGGGAAGGAAAGAGGGAGGGAGGAGAGAGAGAGGGAAGGAAAGAGGGAGGGAAGGAGAGAGGGAAGGAAAGAGGGAGGGAGGAGAGAGGGAAGGAAAAAGGGAGGGAAGTAGAGAGAGAGGGAAGGAAAAAGGGAGGGAAGGAGAGAGGGAAGGAAAGAAGGAGGGAAGGAAAGAGGGAGGGAGGAGAGAGGGAAGGAAAGAGAGAGGGAGGAGAGAGGGAAGGAAAGAGGGAGGGGGGGAAGGAGAGAGAGAGGGAAGGAAAGAGGGAGGGAGGGAGAGAGGGAAGGAAAGAGGGAGGGAAGGAGAGAGAAAGAGAGATGGAGGAAGAGAGGATAGGGAATTGGAAGGGGGAAGGTTTTAGAGGAGTGGAGAGAGATGGAGGAGTTGGGGAAGGATAGTTAAATTTGTATGCAATAACTGGCCAGACATTTCAGTTCAGTTATAATCTGTCCAATCCTGGTATTGTTGCTATATATAGACCATTGGCTCCCCTCTCAGCTCCTTATGTGTGTGTGTGTGTGTGTGTGTGTGTGTGTGTGTGTGTGTGTGTGTGTGTGTGTGTGTGTGTGTGTGTGTGTGTGTGTGTTTGTGTGTGTGTGTGTGTGTGTGTGTGTGTGTGTGTGTGTGTGTGTGTGTGTGTGTGTGTGTGTGTGTGTGTGTGTGTGTGTGTGTGTGTGTGTGTGTATATGTGAGTGTGCATATACACTGAGTGTACACAACATTAGGAACACCTTCCTAATATTGAGTTGCACCCCCTTTTGCCCTCAGAACAGCCTCAATTCGTTGAGGCATGGACTATACAAGGTGTTGAAAGCATTCGACAGGAATGCTGGCCCATGTTGACTCCAATGTTTTCCACAGTTGTGTCAAGTTGGCTGGATGTCCTTTGGGTGATGGACCATTCTTGATATACATGGGAAACTGTTGAGTGTGAAAAACCCACTAGCGTTGCAGTTCTTGACACATTCAAACTGGTGCGCCTGGCATCTACTACCATACCCATTGAAAGGTACTTAAATATTTTGTCTTGCACACTACACAATCCATGTCTTAATTGTTTCAAGTCTTAAAAACTCTTCTTTATCCTGTCTTCTCCCCTTCATCAACACTGACTGAAGTGGATTTAAAAGGTGACATCAATAAGGGATCATAGTTAAATATGGAAGATTCACCTGGTCAGTTCATGTCATGGAAAGACATTGTCTAATGTTTTGTACACTCAGTGAATCATGAAAGGGGACATTTATTTTGTGAAGTTAAATGTGTGGTTAAGTGTGTGTGTTTGTGTACAGTGAAGACAAAAACAATTTACAGTAGAGAGTAATGTGAGCTGCTAGATGGAGGAAGGTTTGGGGTTAGATGTGATGTCACAAGGTGACCACTAGGGGGTGAATAAGGTAGGAATAAGATGTGATGTCACAAGGTGACCACTAGGGGGTGAATAAGGTAGGAATAAGATGTGATGTCAGAAGGTGACCACTAGGGGGTGAATAAGGTAGTGGTTAGATGTGATGTCACAAGGTGACCACTAGGGGGTGAATAAGGTAGGAATAAGATGTGATGTCACAAGGTGACCACTAGGGCGTGAATAAGGTAGGGGTTAGATGTGATGTCACAAGGTGACCACTAGGGGGTGAATAAGGTAGGGGTTAGATGTGATGTCACAAGGTGACCACTAGGGGGTGAATAAGGTAGGAATAAGATGTGATGTCACAAGGTGACCACTAGGGGGTGAATAAGGTAGGGGTTAGATGTGATGTCACAAGGTGACCACTAGGGGGTGAATAAGGTAGGGGTTAGATGTGACGTCTCTCTCGCTCTCAATTCACTTCAATTCAAGGGGCTTTATTAGCATGGGACACATATGTTAACATTACCAAAGCAAGTCAAATAGATAATAAACAAAAGTGAAATAAACAATAAAAACATTTACAGCAAACATTACACTCACAGAAGTTGCAAAAGGATGAAGACATTACAAATTTTAAATAATATAGACATTTCAAATGTTATATTATTGGCTAAGTACAGTGTTGTAACAATGTGCAAGTAGTTGAAGTATGAAAGGGAAAATAAATAAACAGATAAATATAGGTTTTATTTACAATGTTGTTTGTGCTCCTCTTGTTACTGTTTTCTCAAGGCAACGGGCCACAAATCTTGCTGCTGTGATTTGCACACTGTGGTATTTCGCCTAACAGATATGGGAGTTTATTCATGTTTGATTTGTTTTCTAATTCTTTGCGGGTCTGTGTGATCTGTGGGAAAAATGTGTCTCTAATGTAGTCATACATTTGGCAGGAGGTTATGAAGTGTAGCTCAGTTTCCACTTCATTTTGTGGACCATGGGCACATAGCCTGTCTTCTCTTGAGAGCCATGTCTGCTTACGGAGGCCTCTCTCAACAACAAGGCTATGCTCACTGAGTCTGTACATAGTCAAAGATGTTCTTAATTTGGGGTCAGTCACCGTGGCCAGGTATTCTACCACTGTGTACTCTCTGTTTAGGGCCAGATACCATTCAAATTCTCTCTGTTTAGGGCCAGATACCATTCCAATTCTCTCTGTTTAGGGCCAGATACCATTCCAATTTTCTCTGTTTAGGGCCAGATACCATTCCAATTCTCTCTGTTTAGGGCCAGATACCATTCCAATTCTCTCTGTTTAGGGCCAGATACCATTCCAATTCTCTCTGTTTAGGGCCAGATACCATTCCAATTTTCTCTGTTTTTTTGGTACATTCTTTTAGCTTTTTCATAATTTGTTTTGGTCTAAATACGTTTCTGTCCTCGGGCTCTGTGAGGTCAGTTTGTGTTTGTGAACAGAGACTCTGTTCTGGCTGAGGGGCCCCTTCTCTAGGTTCATCTCTCTGTAGGTGAGGGCTTTGTGGTGGAATGTATGGGTTTCGCTTCCTTTTAGGTGTTTGTAGAATTTAACAGCTCTTTTCTGCACTTTGATAACTAGTGGGTGTAGTCCTAATTCTGCTCTGCGTGCATTATTTTGGGTTTTACGTTGTACACACAGTATATTTTCTCTGAATTCTGCATGCAAAAACTCAATTGGGTTTGTTTTTTTTTATTTTTAATTTCACCTTTATTTAACCAGGTAGGCTAGTTGAGAACACCTTTATTTAACCAGGTAGGCTAGTTGAGAACAAGTTCTCATTTGCAACTGCGACCTGGCCAAGATAAAGCATAGCAGTGTGAGCAGAAAACAAAGAGTTACACAATGGAGTAAACAATTAACAAGTCAATAACACAGTAGAAAACAAAGGGGGAGTCTATATACAATGTGTGCAAAAGGCATGAGGAGGTAGGCAAATAATTACAATTTTGCAGATTAACACTGGAGTGATGAATGATCAGATGGTCATGTACAGGTAGAGATATTGGTGTGCAAAAGAGCAGAAAAGTAAATAAATAAAAACAGTATGGGGATGAGGTAGGTGAAAAAGGGTGGGCTATTTACCAATAGACTATGTACAGCTGCAGCGATCGGTTAGCTGCTCAGATAGCTGATGTTTGAAGTTGGTGAGGGAGATAAAAGTCTCCAACTTCAGCGATTTTTGCAATTCGTTCCAGTCACAGGCAGCAGAGTACTGGAACGAAAGGCGGCCAAATGAGGTGTTGGCTTTAGGGATGATCAGTGAGATACACCTGCTGGAGCGCGTGCTACGGATGGGTGTTGCCACCCATCCGGTGGCAACACCGGATGGGTGGCAAGGTGAGGTGGAGCTTTACCTAGCATGGACTTGTAGATGACCTGGAGCCAGTGGGTCTGGCGACGAATATGTAGCGAGGGCCAGCCGACTAGAGCATACAAGTCGTAGTGGTGGGTGGTATAAGGTGCTTTAGTGACAAAACGGATGGCACTGTGATAGACTGCATCCAGTTTGCTGAGTAGAGTGTTGGAAGCCATTTTGTAGATGACATCGCCGAAGTCGAGGATTGGTAGGATAGTCAGTTTTACTAGGGTAAGCTTGGCGGCGTGAGTGAAGGAGGCTTTGTTGTGGAATAGAAAGCCGACTCTTGATTTGATTTTCGATTGGAGATGTTTGATATGAGTCTGGAAGGAGAGTTTGCAGTCTAGCCAGACACCTAGGTACTTATAGACGTCCACATATTCTAGGTCGCAACCATCCAGGGTGGTGATGCTAGTCGGGCATGCGGGTGCAGGCAGCGACCGGTTGAAAAGCATGCATTTGGTTTTACTAGCGTTTAAGAGCAGTTGGAGGCCACGGAAGGAGTGTTGTATGGCATTGAAGCTTGTTTGGAGGTTAGATAGCACAGTGTCCAAAGACGGGCTGAAAGTATATAGAATGGTGTCGTCTGCGTAGAGGTGGATCAGGGAATCGCCCGCAGCAAGAGCAACATCATTGATATACACAGAGAAAAGAGTCGGCCCGAGAATTGAACCCTGTGGCACCCCCATAGAGACTGCCAGAGGACCGGACAGCATGCCCTCCGATTTGACACACTGAACTCTGTCTGCAAAGTAATTGGTGAACCAGGCAAGGCAGTCATCCGAAAAACCGAGGCTACTGAGTCTGCCGATAAGAATTTGGTGATTGACAGAGTCGAAAGCCTTGGCAAGGTCGATGAAGACGGCTGCACAGTACTGTCTTTTATCGATGGCGGTTATGATATTGTTTAGTACCTTGAGTGTGGCTGAGGTGCACCCATGACCGGCTCGGAAACCAGATTGCACAGCGGAGAAGGTAGGGTGGGATTCGAGATGGTCAGTGACCTGTTTGTTGACTTGGCTTTCGAAGACCTTAGATAGGCAGGGCAGGATGGATATAGGTCTGTAACAGTTTGGGTCCAGGGTGTCTCCCCCTTTGAAGAGGGGGATGACTGCGGCAGCTTTCCAATCCTTGGGGATCTCAGACGAGATGAAAGAGAGGTTGAACAGGCTGGTAATAGGGGTTGCGACAATGGTGGCAGATAGTTTCAGAAATAGAGGGTCCAGATTGTCAAGCCCAGCTTATTTGTACGGGTCCAGGTTTTGCAGCTCTTTCAGAACATCTGCTATCTGGATTTGGGTAAAGGAGAACCTGGAGAGGCTTGGGCGAGGAGCTGCGGGGGGGGCGGAGCTGTTGGCCGAGGTTGAAGTAGCCAGGCGGAAGGCATGGCCAGCCGTTGAGAAATGCTTATTGAAGTTTTCGATAATCATGGATTTATCAGTGGTGACCGTGTTACCTAGCCTCAGTGCAGTGGGCAGCTGGGAGGAGGTGCTCTTGTTCTCCATGGACTTCACAGTGTCCCAGAACTTTTTGGAGTTGGAGCTACAGGATGCAAACTTCTGCCTGAAGAAGCTGGCCTTAGCTTTCCTGACTTAGCTTTCCTGACTGACTGCGTGTATTGGTTCCGGACTTCCCTGAACAGTTGCATATCACGGGGACTATTCGATGCTATTGCAGTCCGCCACAGGATGTTTTTGTGCTGGTCGAGGGCAGTCAGGTCTGGGGTGAACCAAGGGCTGTATCTGTTCTTAGTTCTGCATTTTTTGAACGGAGCATGCTTATCTAAAATGGTGAGGAAGTTACTTTTAAAGAATGACCAGGCATCCTCAACTGACGGGATGAGGTCAATGTCCTTCCAGGATACCCGGGCCAGGTCGATTAGAAAGGCCTGCTCACAGAAGTGTTTTAGGGAGCGTTTGACAGTGATGAGGGGTGGTCGTTTGACTCCGGCTCCGTAGTTGATACAGGCAATGAGGCAGTGATCGCTGAGTGTATTTGGAGGGCCAGTTGGTCAGGATGACGTCTATGAGGGTGCCCTTGTTTACAGAGTTAGGGTTGTACCTGGTGGGTTCCTTGATGACTTGTGTGAGATTGAGGGCATCTAGCTTAGATTGTAGGACTGGCGGGGTGTTAAGCATATCCCAGTTTAGGTCACCTAACAGAACAAACTCTGAAGCTAGATGGGGGGCGATCAATTCACAAGTGGTGTCCAGGGCACAGCTGGGAGCTGAGGGGGGTCGGTAGCAGGCGGCAACCGTGAGAGACTTATTTCTGGAGAGAGTAATTTTCAAAATTAGTAGTTCGAACTGTTTGGGTATGGACCTGGAAAGTATGACATTACTTTGCAGGCTATCTCTGCAGTAACTGCAACTCCTCCCCCTTTGGCAGTTCTATCTTGACGGAAGATGTTATAGTTGGGTATGGAAATCTCTGAATTTTTGGTGGCCTTCCTGAGCCAGGATTCAGACACAGCAAGGACATCAGGGTTAGCAGAGTGTGCTAAAGCAGTGAGTAAGACAAACTTAGGGAGGAGGCTTCTGATGTTGACATGCATGAAACCAAGGCTTTTTCGATCACAGAAGTCAACAAATGAGGGTGCCTGGGGACATGCAGGGCCTGGGTTTACCTCCACATCACCCGCGGAACAGAGAAGGAGTAGTATGAGGGTGCGGCTAAAGGCTATCAAAACTGGTCGCCTAGAGCGTTGGGGACAGAGAATAAGAGGAGCAGGTTTCTGGGCATGGTAGAATATATTCAGGGCATAATGCGCAGACAGGGGTATGGTGGGGTGCGGGTACAGCGGAGGTAAGCCCAGGCACTGGGTGATGATGAGAGAGGTTGTATCTCTGGACATGCTGGTAGTAATGGGTGAGGTCACCGCATGTGTGGGAGGTGGGACAAAGGAGTTATCAGGGGTATGAAGAGTGGAACTAGGGGCTCCATTGTGAACTAAAGCAATGATAACTAACCTGAACAACAGTATACAAGGCATATTGACATTTGAGAGAGACATACAGCGAGGCATACAGTAATCACAGGTGTTGAATTGGGAAAGCTAGCTAAAACAGTAGGTGAGACAACGGCTAATCAGCTAGCACAACAACAGCAGGTAAAATGGCGTAGACTAGGCAACGGGGCCAACAGATAAAACAAACAAGCAGAATGGAGTACCGTGATTAATGGACAGTCCAGCGTGCATCAGCTATGTAGCCAAGAGATCAGTGTCCAGGGGGCAGCAGTGGATGGGGCAGGGAAGCTGGACTGGCGAGTGTTATCCAGGTAAAAAAAACTAACAATGACTAAATAGCTTGTAGCTAGTTAGCTGGTTAGCTTCTGGAGGTTCTTGAGTGTGTTCTAAAAATAAAAAAAATAATAGCGATTCCGTATCACATTGGGTGAGGCAGGTTTCCGGAAGGTATAAACAAATTAAAAGTCAAAAGAGATAGAAAGTAAATATGGGTCCGGTGAGCGTTTGGGACGCGGCGATTCAGGCGGTTAGCAGGCCTGTGCTAACAAGCTAACAGTTTGTAGGCCCGGGCTAGACAAGGTAGCAGTTAGCGGACCGGAGCTGGACAAGCTAGCAGTTAGCAGGCCGAATTAGCAAGCAGGGAGATAGCGAGGGCTAGAGAGTTAGCCTTTGGGGGACGTCGCGATGGGGTGAGTCTGTTTATTCCTCTTCATGCGGTGACATCGATAGACCGGTCGTGGGCCCGGGTATTGTAGCTCAGGAGTATGCTACGGTGGTAGCGCAGGTCGGGCTAGCTTCAAGCTAAGTGGGTGGAAACGCTAGCCAGGAGTAATCATCCGGGGTTGCGGTTTAGCTAGATAGCTAGTTGTGAAGATCCAGCTGAAAAATCCAGCTGAAAAATGTTCCGTTTGCGGTGGGAATCCGGGGATGAATCCGGGGATGAAAAATAAATAGGTCCGTTATGCTCTGGTTAGAGTCGCGTTGTTCGAACTGGCGAGAGCTTTCCGAACTACAGGTTAGCTGATGACCGGTTAGCTGAAGACCGCTAGCATAGCTGGTGGTTAGCTAGCTTCAGTTGAGGGGTTCCGAAGTAAATATAAATACTTTAGGAAAAATAGCTACATTGGATGAGGCGGGTAGCAGGAGAGTATATGGAAGCTTAGGTTTAGCAAAATGTTTTTAAAGGGATAGCTATGTAAAAAACGAAAAATATGTAAAAAACGAAAAAGAAACGAAATATACAGGGACACGACACGACAGGACGACTTACTGCTACGCCATCTTGGAACGATCCCTTACATCCCTTACTCTCTCCTTCTCTCTATCACCATCCCTTACCATCCCTTACATCCCTTACTTTCTCTCCTCTCTATCACCATCCCTTACTCTCTCCTCTCTATCACCATCCCTTTGTCCCAATTAGTGAATTATTGGTTGGTGAGTGGACCCCAGAACATACAACCATAGAGGGCAATGGGTTCGATAACTGATTGAAGTATTGGGATGCTTTATGTTCCTTTTGATGGCATAAAAGGCCTTCTTGCCTGTCTCTTCGATCGTTCACAGCCTTGTGGAAGTTACCTGTGGTGTTATAACGTTTAGGTCGAGGTAGGTGTAATTATTTGTGTGCTCTAGGTGTCTTGACAGAATTTGCATTTGTTGTCATGGCTACCTGACCTTTTTTGAAACACCATTATTTTAGTCTTACTGAGATTTACTGTCAGGGCCCAAGTCTGACAGAATCTGTGTAGAAGATCTAGGTGCTGCTGTCGGCCCTCCTTGGTTGGGGACAGAAGCACCAGATCATCTGCAAACAGTAGACAGTAGAAGCCAATTAGACATTTGCTCATTGTTGTCACACAAGATATTCCACCTGCATGGTTAACACAGCAAGGATATTTGCTTCATCTAAACCGAATCACTCACGTATCTCGCTGTCTCTCTCCATCAACTGATGGAAGGGGATGTTCTTGACTGCTTTCATGTTTAAAGACAATGTGTTCATTCAATTTAGATATGACTTGTTGAAATCAAAGATTAACAGTACAATGGGAATACAAGGCTTCAAAATGACTTGACAACAAGAAAATCTGTCTTGTCTTCTGACTGCATAGTAAATGATCTCCTTCTCTCCTTGACTCTAACTTCACTTTCTCTCCTTCTCTCTATCACCATTGCTTACTCTCTCTCCTTCTCTATCACATCCCATACTTTCTCTCTCCTTCTCTCTATCACTATCCCATACTTTCTCTCCTCTCTATCACCATCCCTTACTCTCTCTCCTTCTCTCTATCACCATCCCTTACTCTCTCTCCTTCTCTCTATCACCATCCCTTACTTTCTCTCTCCTTCTCTCTATCACCATCCCTTACTCTCTCCTTCTCTCTATCACCATTCCTTACTCTCTCTCTCCTTCTCTCTATCACCATCCCTTACTTTCTCTCTCCTTCTCTCTATCACCATCCCTTACTTTCTCTCCTCTCTATCACCATCCCTTACTCTCTCTCCTCTCTATCACCATCCCTTACTCTCTCTCCTCTCTATCACCATCCCTTAATCTCTCCTCTCTATCACCATCCCTTACTTACTCTCTCCTTCTCTCTATCACCATCCCTTACTTTCTCTCTCCTTCTCTCTATCGCCATCCCTTACTCTCTCCTTCTCTCTATCACCATCCCTTACTTTCTCTCCTCTCTATCACCATCCCTTACTCTCTCCTCTATATCACCATCCCTTACTCTCTCCTTCTCTCTATCACCATCCCTTACTCTCTCTCTCCTCTCTATCACCATCCCTTACTTTCTCTCCTCTCTATCACCATCCCTTACTCTCTCCTCTCTATCACCATCCCTTACTCTCTCTCCTCTCTATCACCATCCCTTACTCTCTCTCATTCTCTCTATCACCATCCCTTACTCTCTCATTCTCTCTATCACCATCCCTTACTCTCTCCTCTCTATCACCATCCCTTACTCTCTCTCTCCTCTATCACCATCCCTTACTCTCTCCATCACCATCCCTTACTCTCTCTCTCCTCTCTATCACCATCCCTTACTCTCTCTCTCCTCTATCACCATCCCTTACTCTCTCCATCACCATCCCTTACTCTCTCTCTTCTCTCTATCACCATCCCTTACTCTCTCTCCTCTCTATCACCATCCCTTACTCTCTCTCCTCTCTATCACCATCCCTTACTCTCTCCTTCTCTCTATCACCATTCCTTACTCTCTCTCTCCTTCTCTCTATCACCATCCCTTACTTTCTCTCTCCTTCTCTCTATCACCATCCCTTACTTTCTCTCCTCTCTATCACCATCCCTTACTCTCTCTCCTCTCTATCACCATCCCTTACTCTCTCTCCTCTCTATCACCATCCCTTAATCTCTCCTCTCTATCACCATCCCTTACTTACTCTCTCTCCTCTCTATCACCATCCCTTACTCTCTATCACCATTCCTTACTCTCTCCTTCTCTCTATCACCATCCCTTACTCTCTCCTCTCTATCACCATCCCTTAATCTCTCCTCTCTATCACCATCCCTTACTCTCTCCTTCTCTCTATCACCATCCCTTACTCTCTCTCACCTCTCTATCACCATCCCTTACTCTCTCCTTCTCTCTATCACCATCCCTTACTCTCTCCTCTCTATCACCATCCATTACTCTCTCCTTCTCTCTATCACCATCCCTTACTTTCTCTCTCTCCTCTCTATCACCATCCCTTACTCTCTCTCCTTCTCTCTATCACCATCCCTTACTCTCTCTCCTTCTCTCTATCACCATCCCTTACTCTCTCTCTCCTCTCTATCACCATCCCTTACTCTCTCTCCTCTCTATCACCATCCCTTACTCTCTCTCCTCTCTATCACCATCCCTTACTCTCTCTCTCCTCTCTATCACCATCCCTTACTCTCTCTCCTTCTCTCTATCACCATCCCTTACTCTCTCTCCTCTCTATCACCATCCCTTACTCTCTCTCCTCTCTATCACCATCCCTTACTCTCTCTCCCCTCTCTATCACCATCCCTTACTCTCTCCTTCTCTCTATCACCATTCCTTACTCTCTCTCTCCTTCTCTCTATCACCATCCCTTACTTTCTCTCTCCTTCTCTCTATCACCATCCCTTACTTTCTCTCCTCTCTATCACCATCCCTTACTCTCTCTCCTCTCTATCACCATCCCTTACTCTCTCTCCTCTCTATCACCATCCCTTAATCTCTCCTCTCTATCACCATCCCTTACTTACTCTCTCTCCTCTCTATCACCATCCCTTACTCTCTATCACCATTCCTTACTCTCTCCTTCTCTCTATCACCATCCCTTACTCTCTCCTCTCTATCACCATCCCCTACTCTCTCCTCTCTATCACCATCCCCTACTCTCTTCTCTCTATCACCATCCCTTACTTTCTCTCTCTCTCCTTCTCTCTATCACCATCCCTTACTCTCTCCTTCTCTCTATCACCATCCCTTACTCTCTCTCACCTCTCTATCACCATCCCTTACTCTCTCCTTCTCTCTATCACCATCCCTTACTCTCTCCTCTCTATCACCATCCATTACTCTCTCCTTCTCTCTATCACCATCCCTTACTCTCTCCTTCTCTCTATCACCATCCCTTACTCTCTCTCCTTCTCTCTATCACCATCCCTTACTCTCTCCTTCTCTCTATCACCATCCTTACTCTCTCTCTCCTCTCTATCACCATCCCTTACTCTCTCTCCTCTCTATCACCATCCCTTACTCTCTCTCCTCTCTATCACCATCCCTTACTCTCTCTCTCCTCTCTATCACCATCCCTTACTCTCTCTCCTTCTCTCTATCACCATCCCTTACTCTCTCTCCTTCTCTCTATCACCATCCCTTACTCTCTCTCCTTCTCTCTATCACCATCCCTTACTCTCTCTCCTTCTCTCTATCACCATCCCTTACTCTCTCCTTCTCTCTATCACCATCCCTTACTCTCTCTCACCTCTCTATCACCATCCCTTACTCTCTCCTTCTCTCTATCACCATCCCTTACTCTCTCCTCTCTATCACCATCCATTACTCTCTCCTTCTCTCTATCACCATCCCTTACTCTCTCCTTCTCTCTATCACCATCCCTTACTCTCTCTCCTTCTCTCTATCACCATCCCTTACTCTCTCTCCTTCTCTCTATCACCATCCCTTACTCTCTCTCTCCTCTCTATCACCATCCCTTACTCTCTCTCCTCTCTATCACCATCCCTTACTCTCTCTCCTCTCTATCACCATCCCTTACTCTCTCTCTCCTCTCTATCACCATCCCTTACTCTCTCTCCTTCTCTCTATCACCATCCCTTACTCTCTCTCCTTCTCTCTATCACCATCCCTTACTCTCTCTCCTTCTCTCTATCACCATCCCTTACTCTCTCTCCTTCTCTCTATCACCATCCCTTACTCTCTCTCCTTCTCTCTATCACCATCCCTTACTCTCTCTCCTTCTCTCTATCACCATCCCTTACTTTCTCTCTCTCCTCTCTATCACCATCCCTTACTCTCTCTCTCCTCTCTATCACCATCCCTTACTTACTCTCTCTCCTCTCTGTCACCATCCCTTACTTTCTCTCTCTCCTCTCTATCACCATCCCTTACTCTCTCCTTCTCTCTATCACCATCCCTTACTCTCTATCACCATTCCTTACTCTCTCCTTCTCTCTATCACCATCCCTTACTCTCTCTCCTCTCTATCACCATCCCTTACTTTCTCTCTCTCCTCTCTATCACCATCCCTTACTCTCTCCTTCTCTCTATCACCATCCCTTACTCTCTCTCCTTCTCTCTATCACCATCCCTTACTCTCTCTCCTTCTCTCTATCACCATCCCTTACTTTCTCTCCTTCTCTCTATCACCATCCCTTACTCTCTCTCCTCTCTATCACCATCCCTTACTCTCTCTCCTCTCTATCACCATCCCTTACTCTCTCCTTCTCTCTATCACCATCCCTTTCTCTCTCCTTCTCTCTATCACCATCCATTACTCTCTCCTTCTCTCTATCACCATCCCTTACTCTCTCCTTCTCTCTATCACCATCCCCTACTCTCTCCTCTCTATCACCACCCCCTACTCTCTTCTCTCTATCACCATCCCTTACTTTCTCTCTCTCCTTCTCTCTATCACCATCCCTTACTTTCTCTCTCTCTCCCCTCTATCACCATCCCTTACTCTCTCCTTCTCTCTATCACCATCCCTTACTTTCTCTCTCTGTCCTCTCTATCACCATCCCTTACTCACTCTCCTCTCTATCACCATCCCTTACTTTCTCTCTCTCCTCTCTATCACCATCCCTTACTCTCTCCTTCTCTCTATCACCATCCCTTACTCTCTCTCCTTCTCTCTATCACCATCCCTTACTCTCTCTCCTTCTCTCTATCACCATCCCTTACTTTCTCTCCTTCTCTCTATCACCATCCCTTACTCACTCTCCTCTCTATCACCATCCCTTACTTTCTCTCTCTCCTCTCTATCACCATCCCTTACTCTCTCCTTCTCTCTATCACCATCCCTTACTCTCTCTCCTTCTCTCTATCACCATCCCTTACTCTCTCTCCTTCTCTCTATCACCATCCCTTACTCTCTCTCCTTCTCTCTATCACCATCCCTTACTTTCTCTCCTTCTCTCTATCACCATCCATTTCTCTATCACCATCCCTTACTTTCTCTCTCTCCTCTCTATCACCATCCCTTACTCTCTCCTTCTCTCTATCACCATCCCTTACTCTCTCTCCTTCTCTCTATCACCATCCCTTACTCTCTCTCCTTCTCTCTATCACCATCCCTTACTCTCTCTCCTTCTCTCTATCACCATCCCTTACTCTCTCTCCTTCTCTCTATCACCATCCCTTACTCTCTCTCCTTCTCTCTATCACCATCCCTTACTCTCTCTCCTTCTCTCTATCACAATCCCTTACTTTCTCTCTCTCCTCTCTATCACCATCCCTTACTCTCTCTCTCCTCTCTATCACCATCCCTTACTTACTCTCTCTCCTCTCTGTCACCATCCCTTACTTTCTCTCTCTCCTCTCTATCACCATCCCTTACTCTCTCCTTCTCTCTATCACCATCCCTTACTCTCTATCACCATTCCTTACTCTCTCCTTCTCTCTATCACCATCCCTTACTCTCTCTCCTCTCTATCACCATCCCTTACTCTCTCCTTCTCTCTATCACTATCCCTTACTTTCTCTCCTCTCTATCACCATCCCTTACTCTCTCTCCTCTCTATCACCATCCATTACTCTCTCCTTCTCTCTATCACCATCCCTTTCTCTCTCCTTCTCTCTATCACCATCCCCTACTCTCTCCTCTCTATCACCACCCCCTACTCTCTTCTCTCTATCACCATCCCTTACTTTCTCTCTCTCCTTCTCTCTATCACCATCCCTTACTTTCTCTCTCTCTCCCCTCTATCACCATCCCTTACTCTCTCCTTCTCTCTATCACCATCCCTTACTTTCTCTCTCTGTCCTCTCTATCACCATCCCTTACTCACTCTCCTCTCTATCACCATCCCTTACTTTCTCTCTCTCCTCTCTATCACCATCCCTTACTCTCTCCTTCTCTCTATCACCATCCCTTACTCTCTCTCCTTCTCTCTATCACCATCCCTTACTCTCTCTCCTTCTCTCTATCACCATCCCTTACTTTCTCTCCTTCTCTCTATCACCATCCCTTACTCTCTCTCCTCTCTATCACCATCCCTTACTCACTCTCCTCTCTATCACCATCCCTTACTTTCTCTCTCTCCTCTCTATCACCATCCCTTACTCTCTCCTTCTCTCTATCACCATCCCTTACTCTCTCTCCTTCTCTCTATCACCATCCCTTACTCTCGCTCCTTCTCTCTATCACCATCCCTTACTTTCTCTCCTTCTCTCTATCACCATCCATTTCTCTATCACCATCCCTTACTCTCTCCTTCTCTCTATCACCATCCCTTACTCTCTCTCCTCTCTATCACCATCCCTTACTCTCTCCTTCTCTCTATCACCATCCCTTACTTTCTCTCTCTCCTCTCTATCACCATCCCTTACTCTCTCCTTCTCTCTATCACCATCCCTTACTTTCTCTCTCTCCTTCTCTCTATCACCATCCCTTACTTTCTCTCTCTCCTCTCTATCACCATCCCTTACTCTCTCTCCTTCTCTCTATCACCATCCCTTACTCTCTCTCCTTCTCTCTATCACCATCCCTTACTCTCTCTCTCCATCTAATCTCCTGTTCTCGCTCGGTCTATGTGTGTGTGTGTGGTGGGGAGAGGGAGGAGGGAGGTATGTTGTTAGGCTCTGATGTAACCAGAGGAGGCTGGTGGGAGGAACTATAGGAGGACGGGCTCGTTGTAATGGCTGGAAAGGAATAAATGGAACGGAGTCAAACGTGTGGTTTCCATATGTTTGATGTGTTTGATACCGTTCCATCGATTCCATTACAGCCATTACAAGGAGCCCGTCCTCCTATAGTTCCTCCCACCAGCCTCCTCTGAATTTAACCTCACACCACCATTTGGACGAAAACAGCCCGTGGGAGGGAGAGAGCAAGATGGGAGGGGAAGGAGAACTTGTAGTAGGGTCAGAGGGGAAGGTGTGAGAGAGAGAGAGAGAGAGAGAGAGAGAGAGAGAGAGAGAGAGAGAGGAAGGAGGACAGCGAGAGAAAGAGGGGAAGTTGTTGTGTTATTGGGGAAAGAGGCCGTTTATGTCTGATAAGTTGTTCTGTTTTGCCTGGCCATGCTAATGGAAATATGACTGTATGAGCCTGGGTGCAATGTAATCCATGTAATGTTTCTAGAATTTATATCATGTACTGGTATGTGTAATATTTGGGGTTCGTTTTCACCTTGTAAATGTGCAATGTTTGAGTGTGATTCATGTAAATGTCAATGTGGGCATGCAGTATGTGTGATGTGTGTAAAGGTCTTCGAGGAGATATATTAAACAGACTGGCCCACACCAGACAGCTCTAATAGACAGCACACATGGCAGTGGGTGGAGAGCACACATAAGTCATGTCTCAAGGTCTCTGTGTGTGTGTGTTAGGAGATCCCAGTTCTCTTCTATAATTCAGTATTATTCTCTCTCTCTCTCCCCCTCATTCTCTCGCTCCCTCTCTACTCCTACTCTCATTCTCTCTCTCTACTCTTACACTCATTATCTCTCTCCCTCCCTCTCTACTCTTACCCTACATTCTCTCTCTCTCTCTCTCCCTCCTTCTCTACTCTTACTTGACATTCCCTCACTCCCTCCCTACCTACTCTTACCTTTCATTCTCTGTCTGTCTGTCTGTCTGTCTGTCTGTCTGTCTGTCTGTCTGTCTGTCTGTCTGTCTGTCTGTCTGTCTGTCTGTCTGTCTGTCTGTCTGTCTGTCTGTCTGTCTGTCTGTCTGTCTGTCTGTCTGTCTGTCTGTCTGTCTGTCTGTCTGTCTGTCTGTCTGTCTGTCTGTCTGTCTGTCTGTCTGTCTGTCTGTCTGTCTGTCTGTCTGTCTGTCTGTCTGTCTGTCTGTCTGTCTGTCTGTCTGTCTGTCTGTCTGTCTGTCTGTCTGTCTGTCTGTCTGTCTGTCTGTCTGTCTGTCTGTCTGTCTGTCTGTCTGTCTGTCTGTCTGTCTGTCTGTCTGTCTGTCAGTCAGTCAGTCAGTCAGTCAGTCAATCTGTGTAGTGTCATCTTCCCCTGGGCTCTGTCTGTCTGTCTGTCTGTCAGTCAGTCAGTCAGTCAGTCTGTGTAGTGTCATCTTCCCCTGGGCTCTGTCTATCTGTCTGTCAGTCAGTCAGTCAGTCAGTCTGTGTGCCAGTCTGTGTGTCTGTCTGTCTTGTCAGTCAGTCTCTAAGTGTGTCTGTCTGGGAGTCTGGTGCAGATGAAGGTGTGCCACAGTGACACCTGCTGGGAGAAGAGGGAACTAGTCTGAGTTAGCCATATCAGTGACAGTGCTGTCGACAGGGGGCCAGTTGGCAATAGGAGGGTTTTTCCTCTGAGCAGTGGGGACTGGGAGAATGTGTATTGTCAGAATGTGCAGGTGTTTATCCTGTCTCTAATGTGCTGGGAAACTATTATACACTACTGTTCATATGTTTGGGGTCACTTATTAATGTCCTTGTTTTGAAAGAAAATACATTGTTTGTACATTAAAATAACATCAAATTGATCAGAAATACAGTGTAGACATTGTTAATATTGTAAATTATTATTGTAGCTGGAAACGGCTGATTTTTAATGGAATATCTACATAGGCGTACAGAGGCCCATTATCAGTAACCATCACTCCTGTGTTCCAATGACAAGTTGGTACTACTCCCTTCACAGAACAGAGCAAACTGGCTCTAACCAGAATATAATAGGAGTGGGAGGCCCCGGTGCACAACTGAGCAAGAGGACAAGTACATTAGAGTGTCTCGTTTGAGAAACAGACACCTGACAAGTCCTCAACTGGCAGCTTCATTAAATAGTACCCACAAAACACCAGTCTCAACGTCAAAAGTGAAGAGGCGACTCCGGGTTGCTGGCTATCTAGGCAGAGTTCCTCTGTCCAATGTCTGTGTTCTTTTGTCCATCTTAATCCTTTCTTTTTATTGGCCAGTCTGAGATATGGCTTTTTCTTTGCAATTCTGCCTAGAAGGCAATCAGCCCGGAGTCGCCTCTCCACTGTTGACATTGAGACTGGTGTTTTGCAGGTACTATTTAATGAAGCTGCCAGTTGAGGATTTGTGAGGCGTCTGTTTCTCAAACTAGACACTTTAATGTACTTGTCCTCTTGCTCAGTTGTGCACCAGGGCCTCTCACTCCTCTTTCTATTCTGGTTAGCGCCAGTTTGCACTGTTCTGTGAAGGAAGTAGTACACAGCCTTGTACGAGATCTTCAGTTTCTTGGCAATTTCTCGTATGGAATAACCTTCATTTCTCAGAACAAGAATAGACTGACGAGTTTCAGAAGAAAGTTATTTGTTTCTGGCCATTTTGAGCCTGTAATCGAACCCACAAATGTTGATGCTCCAGAGACTCAACTAGTCTAAGAAGGACAGTTTTATTGCTTCTTTAATCAGAACAACAGTTTTCAGCTGTGCTAACATAATTGCAAAAGGGTTTTCTAATGATCAATTAGCCTTTTAAAATTATAAACTTGTATTAGCTAACACAACGTGCCATTGGAACACAGGAGTGATGATTGCTGATAATGGGCCTCTGTACGCCTATGTAGACATTCCATTAAAAATCAGCCGTTTCCAGCTGCAATAGTCATTTACAACATTAACACTGTCTACACTGTATTTCTGATCAATTTTATGTTATTTTAATGGAAAAAAATTTAAAATTTCCTTTCAAAAACAAGGACATTTCTAAGTGGCCCCAAACTTTTGAAAGGTAGTGTACATACTACAGATGTTTTTAAATCACAGATAGTTCAGAGAGTGAGAGTGAACATTGTGTAGAAATGGCTCTATAGACATGCTGAATTTGAGATGGTCTGTGTTGGTGCCAGGGAGGTAGAAATACAGTGTTAGTAATATAGAATGTCACTCAGTTCATTGTGTGTGTGTGTGTGTGTGTGTGTGTGTGTGTGTGTGTGTGTGTGTGTGTGTGTGTGTGTGTGTGTGTGTGTGTGTGTGTGTGTGTGTGTGTGTGTGTGTGTGTGAGTGTGTGTGTGTGTGTGTGTGTGTGTGTGTGTGTGTGTGTGTGTGTGTGTGTGTGTGTGTGTTGTGTGTGTGTTGTGTGTGTGTGTGAGTGTGTGTGTGTGTGTGCGCATGCGTGCGTGAGTGTGTGTGTGCGTGTGTGAGTGCGTGCGTGCGTGTGTGTGTGTGTGCGCCTCTTTCGTCACCTCATGAATCAGCCCTGGATGCAGAGCAGGATCAAGATAATAACCCTGCACCTAGAAGGAAACAGGTAATGACTCACTGTAACAGAGGGAGGAGCAGAGAGAGAGGTAGAGGGTGGGAGAAGGTGGGGAAGAGAGAAGGAGTGATTGAAGTAGAAGGAGGGAGAAGGAAAGAAAGAAAAACTAAGTGGTAGAATATAGAGATTCATGGAAAAAGGTAATGATTGAATGAGAGAGGGAGAAGGAAAAAGAGAGCAAGTGTGAGACAAAGAAGGGGAGAGAGAGGAGGGAGAATAAGAGAGGGAGGAAAAGGAGGGGGAGAGGGCAGACTGTTCATTCCGGGGTTTGGCGACATTCCAGCCTGTCTGGCTGTGTTTCTGACACTCTTCTGTGGTGTTAGCCTCACCTCCATGCAGGCCGCAGGACCCCACAGCTGCCCTACCACTGCCTGACTCCAACTACAACCTCCTTGTAAGCCCAGAGATATGTCTGACCTAGAGAAACTGGGGCCTAGTTATAGGCAATAGGAATTGTTCCTGGTCAGGTCACATGGTAAGAAAGAAACACCCTACACATGAGACCAGGATGTCTCTATCTAGCCATGCTGGAGAGTAAAACAAGGAAAAGTCTCCCTTATGGGGACATAAGGCTATTTTAAGCTAAGGAGTTATGTTTAGGCTTTGGGTAAGGGGTTAGAGGTTAGGTTTAGGGTTTGGGTAAGGGGTTAGTAGTTAAGTTTAGGAGTTAGGTTTAGGGTTTGGGTAAGGGGTTAGTGGTTAAGTTTAGGAATTAGGTTTAGGGTTTGGGTAAGAGGTTAGAGGTTAGGTTTAGGAGTTAGGTTTAGGGTTTGGGTAAGGGGTTAGACGTTAAGTTTAGGGTTTGGGTAAGGAGTTCGAGGTTAGGTTTAGGAGTTAGGTTTAGGTTTTGGGTTATGGGTTAAGGTTTATGGTTAGGGAAAATAGGATTTTGGATACAAATTAATTTTAGGTCCCCACAAGGATAGAAAACATAATGTGTGTGTGTGTGATAGGGAAGCTGTGTAAGAGGAAGCAGATGTGCAGGATGGGAGTGGTCATTCTCCGTGGTTGTGATATTACTGTGGGTTAGGGTTAGGCTCACATCCTCATGTCAGTAGGAACAGTTAGGGTCTATGAGGTACCATGTCCTTTTTTTCACTCAATCAAACTGAGTAACAGAGCCACAGCAATGTATTACTTTATATTCCATTACAATCCTGTATGTTCAGTGCCAAGGAAATAATGGTTATGCATGTATATGATATCTGAACCAAAATGCATGGAAATGCCTTTTACACCTGGACAGAAACAGGGCTTTCAGCGAGTGCAATAGCACGATGTGATGTGGCCTTTCTCTTTCTCTTGTGTCCCCCAACCATTTTAGTGTCTGTACCTAATCAAGCCTCCAACTCCAGTATCTCTCCCCTCCCTCTCTCTCGTTCCCTCTCTCTCTGACCTTACAAGGAAAGGCAGGCAGCGTTGATGTCATAGAATGAAGAACGTTGCAAGAATCCAGAGAGAGAGTGAGACAGGGAGAAACAGAGAGGACAGACAGGGGCTACTGCCTTACAGCAGTTTATGAACATACAGGATGAGATAGAGAGAGAGAGATGTGGTGTTGACATAGTAATATACACATCATGAGAGAAAGTCCAACGAGAAAGAACTTGTTAGCAAGGATGGTGTCATTTATTTTCCATGGAAAGGGGGAGGAGAGAGAGGGGGGGGGGGGGGGGGGGGGGAGGAGAGAGGAGGGGGGGGGGTCTAACAGCTGTAGGGGAACTGAGAGAGAGGGGTAGAGGAAAGTTAAGAAGCACACTTTCTGTCTCGGTTTGGATCTACAACTAGGGAAAAGGAGAAGGAAGAGATATATACTGTAGGGGAGGGTAATAATTTGCTCTCCCAACTGCACACATAGGTAAGAACAGATGTTATACTGATTATATGAGTTATTGATAGTTACAGTTTTTTCCATGTAATAGTGGTAGCACAACTGTTTGACATCTGACAAGTTATCTCTATGATCGGTCTAAGCAATAATCAGATTGTGTGATATATAGTTTTGGTGCATTGCAGAGTTTCAACATTTAAGAAAATGTATGAAAGAACAGTAGCAAAGAGCCTGATACGATTATTACTCATCTACCGGGGCGGGTGTTCCGCTTTTTAGCCACTGAGCAGTCCTTGTGCAAAGGACGCATTTACAAGTTTACAGCTTTTGATAGATACGAGCTCGCTCACTACAAAGAAAAATGCGGAAGCTGTAACCGGAAGTACAGTTTAGGAGGAAAAGTTAGCTGGCTGGTTAGCCAGACAGACATCTCACATTCCTTGGAAAATAGACAGGGAAAGGGTGATGGCAACATCCACTTAGGGTACAGATAGACCTACCGTTAAATAATAAATAGGAAGGGGCCGGTTGAGGACGATAAACCGTGTCATCGACGTAGAGAGAAGCGAGGAAGTAACGTTAGCCCCCTACAACCTCTCGCTAGCTACCAACTGTAGGGAAGCTGCTAGCCAGCAAAAAAATAGGTGAGTGTACAAACTAACTAGCCAGTATTTCTAGATTGATTGCGCTTTTATATACATTTGCCGTTTTGAAGTTATTTCAACTCTGGGTTGTATGCAGGTGAATGCTAGACCAGGGCTATCAATACGGATTGACACACACTGCAATTCTCTTGAATCAGGGTTAGACAGACTTTACCTAGTTATGACTACATGATTCATTGATGAACGTCGGATATTTTGTATATTATGTGTGTTCAGTTGTTCTTAGCTCTCTTTGGCTTAGCAGACAGTTATCTACCATAGCTAATCAGAGGCATGTTAAAAGGTGGGTGGGGCGCTAATGCAATACAGTGGATCATGGTTATCCATCAAGTTCCTACCAGCTGTTGTTTAATCCAAAAATTGGATTCCATTGTTTCACAAGATGGTTGTTCTCACGCAAACCCACTGACTAAAATGTAAAGAGAGAATATAGATTTAAAACTTTGAGTGCTGTGATAGTTTTCCAGCCCCATAGACACAAATGCAATTAAAGGGAAAATCAGCTCAAACTCTTTTGGTATTGTTGTCAATAATCCAAATGTTTTGCATGTCAGCAGTCAAGTTTTCAAGATATTGGACTTTCAAGAAGGGGTGGGTATAATTTGTGGAACGTTCCAACAGGAATCTGTTCCAAAAACTTCGTAAAGTAGAAGGTTGCCAACAAAGAATGCATACAAAGTAGCATGATCAATTCACTAAGCTAACTAGCTGCCGAATAGGCATCAGCTCACCACGTAGTTTATTCTTAATGTTTGTCCATAGGCTACCAGAGTGAGGACAGACATTTTTCGGAATAAACGTGGTGAGTGGAAAACGTAATGAAATAGCTCACTCCCTATCCGGTATCTTATTCTGCCGCTATACAACTTTGTATGCGTTGTTTGTTGGCAACCTTGTTATTTTACAAAGTTTTTGGGACAGATTCCTGTTGGAACGTTCCACAAATTATACCCACCCTAACTTGGCTATTTACAAAGGGGTACCGAGTCCATGTGCAGGGTACAAGGTAATTGACGTAGATATGTACATATAACTAGGAATAAAGTGACTAGTCAACAGGATAGATAATAAACAGTAGCAGCAGTCTATGTGATGAGTCAAGAAAGGGTAGTGCAAAAAGGGTCAATGCAGATAGTCCGGGTAGCTATTTGGTTAACTATTTAACAGTTTTCTGGCTTGAGGGTAGAAGCTGTTCGGGGTCCTGCTGGTTGCAGATTTGGTGCATCGGTACCGCTTGCCATGTGGTAGTAGAGAGAACAGTCTGACTTGGGAGGCTGGAGTCTTTGACCGTTTTTTGGGCTTTCCAATTATTTTTTTCTTAGTCACATAGAGCTCCTCATCAGTCGCACTTTAGAGCCCTGAGTGGAATGATGGCAGAAACCGACTGGTACCCAGGCTATCCTCATAATACTTAATGCATAACATGTCCCCAAATCTCTCTCCCCTTGTAATTTGACATTAAACTTGCTTTTTCAGAGTAAAGCAGGCTAGTTCGTACTACGTCTGTGTGTGTGACTGTTTGGGTGGGAGTCTGGGGATTCCATTCACAAGCGTGCCACAGCCATTTGACCTCTATAAGATCACTGTGATATAGAGGTCAAACGATTAATCGGAATGGCCAATTAATTAGGGCCGATTTCAAGTTTTCATAACAATCGCAAATTGGTATTTTTGGGCACCAATTTTTATTTATTTATTTTTATTTGTTATACCTTTATTTAACTAGGCAAGTCAGTTAAGAACACATTCTTATTTTCAATGACAGCCTAGGAACAGTGGGATAACTGCTTTGTTCAGGGGCACAACGACAGATTTTCACCTTGTCAGCTCGAGGTATCATACCTTGCAACCTTACAGTTAACTAGTCCAACGCTATAACCACCTGCCTCTCATTTCACTCCACGAGGAGACTGCCTGTTACGCGAATGCAGTAACCCAAGGTAAGTTGCTAGCTAGCATTAAACTTATCAAAAACAATCAATCATAATCACTAGTTATAACTACACATGGTTGATGATATTACTAGTTTATCTAGCGTGTCCTGCGTTGCATATAATCGATGCAACGCTGGGGGATGATTTAACAAAAGCACATTTGTGAAAAAAGCACAATCATTGGTCGACTGTACCTAACCATAAACACCAATGCCTTTCTTAAAATCAATACACAGAAGTATATATTTTTACATCTGCATATTTAGCTAAAAGAAATCCAGGTTAGCAGGCAATATTAACTTATATTAAATTGTGTCACTTTTCTTGCGTTCATTGCACGTAGAGTCAGGGTATATGCAACGGTTTGGGCAGCCTGGATCAAACTAATTTGCCAGAATTTTACATAATTATGACATAACATTGAAGGTTGTGCAATGTAACAAGAATATTTAGACTTATGGATGTCACCCATTAGATAAAATACCGAACGGTTCCGTATTTCACTGAAATAAAAAACGTTTTGTTTTCGAAATGATAGTTTCCGGATTAGACCATATTAATGACCAAAGGCTCGTATTTCTGTGTGTTATAACTAAGTCTATGATTTGATAGAGCAGTCTGACTGAGCGATGGTAGGCAGCAGCAGGCTCGTAAGCATTCATTCAAACAGAACTTTTGTGCGTTTTGCCAGCAGCTCTTAGCGCAGCGCTGTTTATGACTTCAAGCCTAATGGCTGGTGTAACCGATGTGACATTTAAAAAAAAAAACGTTTTTTATTTTACTAGGCAAGTCAGTTAAGAACAAATTCTTATTTTCAATGATGGCCTAGGAACAGTGGGTTAACTGCCACCCCAGGGTATGGCTAGCTAGTTAGTGGGGTGCGTGCTAATAGCGTTTCAAACGTCACTCGCTCTGAGACTTGGAGTAGTTGTTCCCCTTGCTCTGCAAGGGCCGTGGCTTTTGTGGAGTGATGGGTAACGCTGCTTTGAGTGTGGCTGTTGTCGATGTGTTCCTGGTTCAAGCCCAGGTAGGGGCGAGGAGAGGGACGGAAGCTATACTGTTACACTGGCAATACTATAGTGCCTATAAGAACATCCAATAGTCAAAGGTATATGAAATACTAATGGTATAGAGAGAAATAGTCCTATGAATATTATATTAACTACAACCTAAAACCTCTTACCTTGGAATATTGAAGTCTCATTTTAAAAGTAACCACCAACTTTCATATGTTCTCATGTTCTGAGCAAGGAACATAAATGTTGTCTTTTTTACATGGCACATATTGCACTTTTACTTCTCCAACACTTTGTTTTTGGGGGGGGGGGGGGGGGGCTTCAATTAATTAATCAATTAATGTCATATGTCACCCATTCACTGTCAGTATAGCCTAACCTAGTACTACTGCCACGCTGTGATGGAGATCCCAGTCCCCTTTGAAAGGCTAGTGACCTGTAAGATCAGACTCAATTGGGAGCGTTGTCAGTGCATGAGTAACTCCCCCAGACACAGTCACAGGCAGACAGGCTTCCCAGCAAGAACTGGGCGTGTCTGTGCATGAAACTCAGGGACAACGATGGAGCTTTAGCAACTGTAGGGTAGTCACTAGATTGCCATGGTAGAGAGGACAACACTGGCGTCAGAGCTGATGAGCAAGTAAGGAAGTCTTTTTTGTTGTTGATTTAGGGCTAGAGTTATGGTGATGTTAGGGTCCAAGATAGTGTGGGGGATTGATACAGTTACATATTGGGATATTATTTTTGACGATGTATTGTATCGTTTTGACAATATCGCAATATTATCAAATAATTATTTTTCCATCATAGCTTGTTCTCTGTCTTTAAAAAAAAAATAGGGAGACAATTTGTTTTCAGTACTTTTATTTCCATGATCGATCAAAACTTGTTTTCTCATGGCTCTCTTGTCCTCCTGCAGCAGACATATGGTGAGCAATATGTTTGGAACATTGAGTCGCAATAAAATCACAGTATCGCATCTCCGATGCATATAGAATCATGAGAATTGCAAAACATATTGTATCGTCACCTAAGTATCGTGATAATATCGTATCGTGACGTTCCTGGCAATTCTCAGCCCTAGTTCAAGAGTGGCTTTCAGAATCAAGTGCTTCTGCCTGTTTTATATTCCTCATCTGGACTCCAAAGCGATCGCCCCCAAGCAGCGTGTTGGCTTGTCACTAGTGTTCTTATTGGTCTGGCACAGTATCTATTGTTGGTGTTGTTTCTCTCAGGTGAACACTTACAGACCAGCAGCCAGTGGTAAAACAACAGTGTGTTATAGTCCCATCCAACACAGAACGATGCTTCGATCGATGTCTGGGCCTTGCAAGCCATCTCAAATATCATCTCCTCTACCAAATTAATTGTCTTCTAATCCTCCTTTGTAGACCGACGACCAATCGACCATGTGGAAATCATAACGTACTCGATAAGCTAAGAGCTATTATTTACAGTAGACGGTTTGTATGAGTTTAGCGCTCTCTCTGCACACATGATGTCGCCTCACAGCCAAGCTGTAAAACTAGTTAAGATTATGAAATACAGACCGTGGTGATGTCATCCAACTGAAATGAGAGGAGGGAGCTTTTTTTTGGGGGGGGGGGGCAGATTGGAGACGAAGGGAAAGGAAAAAGCAGACCATGGTGTTGATGATGTCATTCAACTGAAGTGCCAAACATTCTCACCATGGTCTCATCATCTCTGGATCCAATTTCACAATGGTTTACTTTAGTTTAGGCTTAGGGGACTGTCTGGGAGGCGCCTGTAGCTGACCTCACCATATAAAACCATTAGCCAGGTCTACAGCCACATGGAATCTGTGGGGAATGTTTTTTGTCAATGCCTTTACAGTTGGCTGAGTAGTGAATGAAATAATACATCATAAAGGATGACGTTTTATAGCGGTATTTGTTTTTTTAATTCCTCAAATAGGTTGGTCTATTTCCAGGGGCACCATGAGGAACGTTTGCCCCTAGCATGTCTCAGTTCCGTGACCGTCACATGCATTATCCCCAGAGCTTTTCTACAGTATGCTAATATAATGAGACACTTTTAAACGAGAGCACTAGAACCAATAAGCCTAGTTCTCTGCCTCCACTTAGTGTAGAGCGCTGGCTCTCTAGAAAGATAAAAAGCCTTTAGATCAAAGCCTAGTAATATTTCCCTCACAACTGAACAGTCTGCTGGTATCCAATGCACTGGCCCTTATTAGCAGAGGTTTCAACAGGGTTCTGTTGGCCAAGGAGAGCAGGTTTCTGTCTGACAGGATATTACAGGGGAGGTCTGCTCTGCTTGATGCAGGCTCTTTCATCACAGAGAGGAGCCAACGCTTTGTCAGTGGAGCGTTGGACTCTTACTAGGTTGGACTTTTACAGACAGTTTCCAAGACCACTTTGTGTGTCTGTTCCCCCCCCCCTTTCCATCTGTTCTAGTCCCACTGGTGTTTTCTAAATAAGACAGCTATCCAGCCTAGCTGTGCTAGGGCAGGCAACCAGATTGGTTGATGTCCCCTTTGGTCATTTGCCTTTAATATTTCATCCTGCTCTTCTCTGCATTATTTAACAGTAAGTCCATTTTGAAAATAGAATAGTGAAGATTTTGCAGTTTGTGGCTTTTTGTTGCTCACTTTGAAGGGGCTTAAGTGCAAATATGATAACTTCTCTCTTTGGATTCTTGTCAGTATTTTAACTGTTAAAGTAAGAAGTTATGAGTGAAATGTAGAAAACGCTGTGTTTTCCAGAGGATCCTAACAAAACAAAGTTAGCTTACTTACGCTGTTTTTTTTTCTTCATACTGTGTTGAGGCCTGAGTCAGCATATCAGGAACACTTTCACCCACTGTTGATGTCTTTATCTTGTCAGAACTTGTCCAGGCCCCCAAGTCACAGCTACATGCAATGTGGAAACCTCAATTTCAAACTGAAAAACTATTTGTAACTGTCCAGTGAAAATCTCACTTTTTAACGTTTATATTCTGTTACCTCGTCCTATACTCGGAATTGTGATCAAAGCATAAATTGGAGAAAAAACTCTTTCAAAATCCCAAATCCAACATGTATCCCAAATCCAACATGTATCCCAAATCCAACATGTATCCCAAATCCAACATGTATCCCAAATCCAACAAAATCCCAAATCCAACAAAATCCCAAATCCAACATGTATCCCAAATCCAACATGTATCCAACATGGCTGATTGGCTGAGCTTGAGAGTCGGCCGTCTACTTGCGTTAATATTTTGAATGACCGGTATACACCATTCTGTCGTTGGGGTACACCCACACCATTCTGTCGTTGGGGTACACCCACACCATTCTGTCGTTGGGGTACACCCACACCATTCTGTCGTTGGGGTACACCCACACCATTCTGTCGTTGGGGTACACCCACACCATTCTGTCGTTGGGGTACACCCACACCATTCTGTCGTTGGGGTACATCCACACCATTCTGTCGTTGGGGTACATCCACACCATTCTGTCGTTGGGGTACACCCACACCATTCTGTCGTTGGGGTACACCCACACCATTCTGTCGTTGGGGTACATCCACACCATTCTGTCGTTGGGGTACATCCACACCATTCTGTCGTTGGGGTACACCCACACCATTCTGTCGTTGGGGTACACCCACACCATTCTGTCGTTGGGGTACATCCACACCATTCTGTCGTTGGGGTACACCCACACCATTCTGTCGTTGGGGTACACCCACACCATTCTGTCGTTGGGGTACACCCACACCATTCTGTCGTTGGGGTACACCCACACCATTCCAACACAGAAAAGCTGCTTTTTAACCTACTTAATACAAATGAAATAACTATTTCACTCATATTATAATTAATTATAGGTAATATTTCATAGAAATCTGGTAACACTGGGAAGGAAGTTACGTTAAGTTTCTCATGAAACTGACATGGCGTAACATTATAGTCAAGCCTGGGTGGTAAATGATTCCCCGTCTAAAGGCCGATTCTGATCATGGAGGAAAGAAATCAGTCACCCGCATCACAAACCCACATCGCAGAATTTACTAGGCTAGTTCTTGGGCATTGCTTTTCCTTCCAAAACAAACAAGGCCAGAAGAAACCCATGTATATTATCACCATGGTAATGGTTCCTAAATATGTTGTTGCTCTGTGATCTAACAAAAGCATTTCACATTATGGACAAAAGCATGTTTCTAGACAACCCATTATTTATGATCCAGCGGTGAGGCACTGACTACGACCCATCATTGCCATTATATATTTTTCTTTTATTGAACCTTTATTTAACTAGGCATGTCTTTTTTAAGAACAAATTCTTATTTACCATGACGGCCTACACAGGCCAAACCTGGACAACGCTGGGCCAATTGTGTGCCGCCCTATGGGACTCCCAATCACGGCCGATTGTGATACAGCCTGGATTTGAACCAGGGTGTCTGTAGTGACGCATCTAGCACTGAGATGCAGTGCCTTAGACCGCTGCGCCACTCGCGAGCCCGAGTACAGTGCATTCGGAAAGTATTCAGACACCATGACTTTTTCCACATTTTGTTATGTTACAGCCTTATTCTAAAATGTATTAAATCATTTTTTTACCCATCAATCTACACACAATAACCCATAATGACAAAGCTAAAAGAGGTTTTTAGAAATGTTTGCTAATTTATTCAAAATAAAAATCTGAAATATCACGTATTCAGACCCTTTACTCAGTGATTTGTTGAAGCACCTTTGGCAGTGATTACAGCCTCGGGTCTTCTTGGGTATGACGCTACAAGCTTGGCACACTTGTATTTGGGGAGTTTCCCCCATTCTTCTCTGCAGATCCTCTCAAGCTATGTCAGGTTGGATGGGGAGCGTTGCTGCACAGCTATTTTCAGGTCTCTCCAGAGATGTTCGATTGGGTTCAAGTCCGGACTCTGGCTGGGCCACTCAAAGACATTTAGAAACTTGTCTTGGCTGGGTGCTTAGGGTCGTTGTCCTGTTGGAAGTTTACCCTTTTCCCCAGTCTGAGGTCCTGAGCGCTCTTGAGCAGGTTTTCATCAAGGATCTCTTCGTTCATCTTTCCCTCAATCCTGACTAGTCTCCCAGTCTCTGCCACTGAAATACATCTTCACAGCAGGATGCTGCCACCACCATGCTTAACCAAAGGGATGGTGCCAGGTTTCCTCCAGATGTGACGCTTGGCATTCATGCTAAAGATTTCAATCTTGGTTTTATCAGACGAGAGAATCTTGTTTCTCATGGTCTGAGAGTCCTTTAGATGCTTTTTGGCAAACTCCAAACGGGCTGAAACGTCCCTTTTACTGAGGAGTGGCTTCCGTCTGGCCTCTCTACCATAAAGTTGTCCTTCTGATGGTTCTCCCGTCTCCACAGAGGAACTCTGGAGCTCTGTCAGAGTGACCATCGGGTTCTTGGTCACCTCCCTGACCAAGGCCCTTCTCCCCTGATTGCTCAGTTTGGCCGGGCGGCCAGCTCTAGGAAGAGTCTTGGTTGTTCCAAACTTCTTCCATTTTAAGAATGATGGATGCCACTGTGTTCTTGGAGACCTTCAATGCTGCATGAATGTTTTGGTACTGTTCCCCTGATCTGTACCTCGACGCAATCCTGTCTCGGAGCTCTATGGACAATTCCTTCGACCTCATGGCTTGGTTTTTGCTCTGACATGCACTGTCAACTGTGGGACCTTATGTAGACAGGTGTGTACCTTTCCAAATCATGTCCAATCGATTTGAATTTACCACAGGTGGACGCCGGTAAAGTTGTAGAAACATCTTAAGGATGATCAATGGAAACAGGATGCACCTGAGCTCAATTTCGAGTCTCATAGCAAAGGGTCTGAATACTTATTTACAGAAGGTATGTCTGTTTTTGTTTTTTTAAACATTTGCAAAAATGTAAAAAAATTAGCTGTTTTCCTTTGTAATTATGGGGTATTGTAACATAACAAAATGTGTAAAAGGGGAATGAGTCCTAATGCACTGTATACTCTGTAGGGCACTATAACAGCCTATCGTCTAGCTGATAGTAACGTTAGACGGGTACTGAGAAAGAGGAAGAAACCAAGAGGTACTGAGAGAGAAAGAGGGCCACGTCTCTTTAACCAGGGGTCACCTACAGGGCCACAGGTGTTTGGGGAATCTGAGATAGAGCCGCTGTGGTAACATCAACATTTTTAACCACAAACACATGAGGTAAATATTTGAGCTAATGTTGAATGACGCTCTCCTTGACGTAGCTCACATGAACATGTTATGATGGTTTTGCCCGTCTCAGGTCCGACCCGGTCATCCCTATAGTAAACCATGTTGTAGTTCTTTTAACCGTCTCTGGTCCGACCCGGTCATCCCTATAGTAAACCTTGCTGTAGGTCTTTTACCCGTCTCGGGTCCGACCCGGTCAGCCCTATAGTAAACCATGCTGTAGTTATTTTACCCGTCTCAGGTCCGACCCGGTCATCCCTATAGTAAACCATGCTGTAGTTCTTTTACCCGTCTCCGGTCCGACCCGGTCAGCCCTATAGTAAACCTTGCTGTAGTTCTTTTACCCGTCTCAGGTCCGACCCGGTCAGCCCTATAGTAAACCTTGCTGTAGCTCTTTTACCCGTCTCAGGTCCGACCCGGTCATCCCTATAGTAAACCTTGCTGTAGTTCTTTTACCCGTCTCAGGTCCGACCCGGTCATCCCTATAGTAAACCTTGCTGTAGCTCTTTTACCCGTCTCAGGTCCGACCCGGTCAGCTCTATAGTAAACCTTGCTGTAGCTCTTTTACCCGTCTCAGGTCCGACCCGGTCAGCCCTATAGTAAACCTTGCTGTAGTTCTCAACTGTTTTTGTTACAATGAACGGTTTCATACTGAGAGTTGACCTTGAAGCAGCTGTAAGTGCTGCTATGGTTACGGTATACCTCTCTCCATACTGAGAGTTGACCTTGAAGCAGCTGTAAGTGCTGCTATGGTTACGGTATACCTCTCTCCATACTGAGAGTTGACCTTGAAGCAGCTGTAAGTGCTGCTATGGTTACGGTATACCTCTCTCCATACTGAGAGTTGACCTTGAAGCAGCTGTAAGTGCTGCTATGGTTACGGTATACCTCTCTCCATACTGAGCCTAAGGAGTGGCTAGTGTGTATTTACAATCTAGGGCGAGGTACTGTGTAAAGCAGCCAAGATCTTTCAGAGGTGTGTGTGTGTTTCTGTGCATGCATGCTTTGGAGGTTCTCTCCTGTAGTTAGGCTACAGGGTTGTTAGATCCTTTGTTGATGTGTCCCCACTAATTCACCAAAAAGAAATATTCCCCTACTGTTTCAAAAGCTCTGTGTGCTCACCTCAGATAAGCTAATGCTCTATGGTTCATTTCTATATCCAAGGTTTATTTTATCTTCTCTGTTATCGTTTCTACAGCTGGCCTCCAGGTTTGCTAGACCTCCTCTGTAACACAGCCATCTCTTTAACAGTTGGCAGCCTCCCTACTGCTCATTTGAGTTTGTGTTGATTTGGATGGATTGTGTTTGTCCTCTTCTAAACCGTCGTAATAAACCAATATGGTCATAAACAACAGCTGTCCTCTTCTTCTCTCCTCAGACAGTAAAACGACAACATGGCTGACTCCAGAGGCAGTAAACCCTTCATGGTGACTTCCTCCATCAACCTCAAAGTCACCACCCCCTCCTTCTACAACCAGCCAAAGAAGTTTGCCTCGGTCAACCCGCCACGCCCCAAAAGCCAGTCCGACCCGTCGCCTCCCCCGGGCTCAACTCCTCCCGCAGGTCCCTCTCCTCCCCCCAGTCTGGTCTCAACACGCGGTGTCGGCACAGCTGTCATTGGTCGAGTTGGAGTGATGCCTCCACCCCCACCATCGCTATGCGAAGGTGATTGGCCGTTTTTGTTTGTCATTTTGTAAACATTTATCCCATGCATCTAGTTGTCTGGTTCAATGTGACCCCTAACTCCTTCACTTGAACTCTTTCCCTTCACAGTGCAGATGTGAAGTAACTGGATAGGTGTACGAAAAATATGGTATTAGAGGTTAGGGGAAGTGACTAGGGGTTGTTTTAGGACCAGACTTATCTCGCAACAGAAGCATAAAGCATGTTATTAAGCATGTTTAAGCATCCCATCAATGAAACTCACCCTTCCTGTTTCTCACAAACTCTAATCACTGCATTTAAAGGGATACTGCGAGAGTCTGGCAATTAAGCCATTGTTTTCTACTTAACCACCTATTTTCTTGACAGTAACATTTCACTGTCTCTGTGTGTAGAAACTGTATTGTCATGGAGTTCCCTTGAATGAATGTCTGGGTGGGTGCAGTGAATAGATGACAGGATTTCAATTAATTATAAAACGTTTAGAAACCATTTGATTGCCATGGCTTTGTTTTAATCAATCACACCTCCCCATTTCTATTAGACTTCCCGCCCCCTCCTCCTCCAATGGACGATGAGCTGCCAGCCCCTCCCCCGAATTGTGCAACCACACCTCCAGCCTCTGATGCCCCTCCCCCTGCCTTCCCTCCCCCTCCCGCAGTGGATGACCTGCCCCTCCCCCCCGCCCCGCCTGAGGAGAATGCCTGTCTCCCCTGTTCCCCGTCTCCCCCTCCTCCACCACCCCCTCCCCCTCTCCCAGTCTCTGGTCCCAGCAGTGTCCCCAGTGCTGGGGAGAACTCTCAGGTGAGTCTGGGTCATTAATCATAAGAATGGAATACGTTTTGTATTATAAACTGGGTGGTTTGAGCCCTGAATGCTGATTGGCTGACAGCTGTGGTATATCAGACCATATACCACGGGTATGACAGAACATTTATTTTTACTACTCTAATTACATTGGTAACCAGTTTATAATAGCAATAAGGCACCTCGGGGGTTTGTTATATATGGCCAATAAACCACGACTATGGGCTGTGGCCGGGCACTCCGCGTTGTCGTGACTAAGAACATCCCTTGGCCGTGGTATATTGGCCATATACCACACCCCCTCGTGCCTTATTGCTTAAATATAGAACTTTCCATAAAGTCCCAAAGCACTTGTCATTGTATTGGTGTAGTTGTGTTGGATGACGGCCAGAACTCTCATCCACACATCTACTACCATGGTGGATGTCCCCAGTAAACAGATGTGGAAGTCTATTGCCTAACGTGATGTGAGTGCTTAAGTTCTGATCCATGCAAATCAGTTACATTCTGTTCTATCAGTACACTTCTGTGCACATTCCCCATTGACACAAGTGTATGATTTAGGTGGCAGTCGGAGTTTGCTCCATATTTCAAGTCAAGATTCAGCCTGTTAATAAACAATCATCCTCTCTCTCTAACTCTCCCATTATTTCTCACTCTTTCACAATCCCTCACTCTGTGTGTCTGTCCATTTCCCCTCCCCTCTCTCCCTCCCCCCTTCTTTCTCACTCCCACAGCGTCTGGAAAAGCAGACTAGTTTTGACAAACAGCTGGGCTCTCTGACTGACCTGTTGTCTGAGATGGAGACCACAGGACCCTTCAACCCCAAGGTACAGAGAAGGACAAGTATTTTGTATACTGTAGAGCGTCGTATACTGTAGAGCGTCGTATACTGTAGAGCGTCGTATACTGTAGAGTGTCGTAAACTGTAGAGCGTCGTAGAAGCACACAACGTCAGTAAACCAACAGGGGGAACTGAATGTAACAGAAGACTGCAGTAGACACAGCATTACACAGAGAGAGTAGGAAGTACTTGGGACTGAGAAGATGGAGGGAAATAAAGGTAAGATGGGGAGGGAAGCAAATGTAGGATCGAGGAGGGGAATAAATGTAGGCGTGGGGAGGGGAATAAATGTAGGCGTGGGGAGGGGAATAAATGTAGGCGTGGGGAGGGGAATAAATGTAGGCGTGGGGAGGGGAATAAATGTAGGCGTGGGGAGGGGAATAAATGTAGGCGTGGGGAGGGGGAATAAATGTAGGAGAATAAATGGAGGCGTGGGGAGGGGGAATAAATGGAGGCGTGGGGAGGGGGAATAAATGGAGGCGTGGGGAGGGGGAATAAATGGAGGCGTGGGGAGGGGGAATAAATGGAGGCGTGGGGAGGGGGAATAAATGGAGGCTGTGGGAGGGGGAATAATGGAGGCGTGGGGACTGGGAATAAATGGAGGCGTGGGGAGGGGGAATAAATGGAGGCGTGGGGAGGGGGAATAAATGGAGGCGTGGGGAGGGGAATAAATGGAGGCGTGAGGAATAAATGGAGGCGTGGGGAATAAATGGAGGCGTGGGGAATAAATGGAGGCGTGGGGAATAAATGGAGGCGTGGGGAATAAATGGAGGCGTGGGGAATAAATGGAGGAGTGGGGAATAAATGAGGAGTGGGGAATAATGGAGGAGTGGGGAATAAATGGAGGAGTGGGGAATAAATGGAGGAGTGGGGAATAAATGGAGGAGTGGGGAATAAATGGAGGAGTGGGGAATAAATGGAGGAGTGGGGAATAAATGGAGGAGTGGGGAATAAATGGAGGAGTGGGGAATAAATGGAGGAGTGGGGAATAAATGGAGGAGTGGGGAATAAATGGAGGAGTGGGGAATAATGGAGGAGTGGGGAATAAATGGAGGAGTGGGGAATAATGGAGGCGTGGGGAGGGGAATAAATGGAGGCGTGGGGAGGGGAATAAATGTAGGCGTGGGGAGGGGAATAAATGGAGGCGTGGGGAGGGGAATAAATGTAGGCGTGGGGAGGGGAATAAATGTAGGCGTGGGGAGGGGATAAATGTAGGCGTGGGGAGGGGGAATAAATGTAGGAGAATAAATGGAGGAGATAAATGGAGGCGTGGGGAGGGGGAATAAATGGAGGCGTGGGGAGGGGGAATAAATGGAGGCGTGGGGAGGGGAATAAATGGAGGCGTGGGGAGGGGGAATAAATGGAGGCGTGGGGAGGGGGAATAAATGGAGGCGTGGGGACTGGGGAATAAATGGAGGCGTGGGGAGGGGGAATAAATGGAGGCGTGGGGAGGGGGAATAAATGGAGGCGTGGGGACTGGGAATAAATGGAGGCGTGGGGAGGGGGAATAAATGGAGGCGTGGGGAGGGGGAATAAATGGAGGCGTGGGGAGGGGGAATAAATGGAGGCGTGAGGAATAAATGGAGGCGTGGGGAATAAATGGAGGCGTGGGGAATAAATGGAGGCGTGGGGAATAAATGGAGGCGTGGGGAATAAATGGAGGAGTGGGGAATAAATGGAGGAGTGGGGAATAAATGGAGGAGTGGGGAATAAATGGAGGAGTGGGGAATAAATGGAGGAGTGGGGAATAAATGGAGGAGTGGGGAATAAATGGAGGAGTGGGGAATAAATGGAGGAGTGGGGAATAAATGGAGGAGTGGGGAATAAATGGAGGAGTGGGGAATAAATGGAGGAGTGGGGAATAAATGGAGGAGTGGGGAATAAATGGAGGAGTGGGGAATAAATGGAGGAGTGGGGAATAAATGGAGGCGTGGGGAGGGGAATAAATGGAGGCGTGGGGAGGGGAATAAATGTAGGCGTGGGGAGGGGAATAAATGTAGGCGTGGGGAGGGGGAATAAATGTAGGCGTGGGGAGGGGGAATAAATGTAGGAGAATAAATGGAGGCGTGGGGAGGGGGAATAAATGGAGGCGTGGGGAGGGGGAATAAATGGAGGCGTGGGGAGGGGGAATAAATGGAGGCGTGGGGAGGGGGAATAAATGGAGGCGTGGGGAGGGGGAATAAATGGAGGCGTGGGGACTGGGAATAAATGGAGGCGTGGGGAGGGGGAATAAATGGAGGCGTGGGGAGGGGGAATAAATGGAGGCGTGAGGAATAAATGGAGGCGTGGGGAGGGGGAATAAATGGAGGCGTGAGGAATAAATGGAGGCGTGGGGAATAAATAGAGGCGTGGGGAATAAATGGAGGCGTGGGGAATAAATGGAGGCGTGGGGAATAAATGGAGGCGTGGGGAATAAATGGAGGCGTGGGGAATAAATGGAGGAGTGGGGAATAAATGGAGGAGTGGGGAATAAATGGAGGAGTGGGGAATAAATGGAGGAGTGGGGAATAAATGGAGGAGTGGGGAATAAATGGAGGAGTGGGGAATAAATGGAGGAGTGGGGAATAAATGGAGGAGTGGGGAATAAATGGAGGAGTGGGGAATAAATGGAGGAGTGGGGAATAAATGGAGGAGTGGGGAATAAATGGAGGAGTGGGGAATAAATGGAGGAGTGGGGAATAAATGGAGGAGTGGGGAATAAATGGAGGAGTGGGGAATAAATGGAGGAGTGGGGAATAAATGGAGGAGTGGGGAATAAATGGAGGAGTGGGGAATAAATGGAGGAGTGGGGAATAAATGGTGGGGAGGGGAATAAATGGAGGCGTGGGGAGGGGGAATAAATGGAGGCGTGGGGAGGGGGAATAAATGGAGGCGTGGGGAGGGGGAATAAATGGAGGCGTGGGGAGGGGGAATAAATGGAGGCGTGGGGAGGGGGAATAAATGGAGGCGTGGGGAGGGGGAATAAATGGAGGCGTGGGGAGGGGGAATAAATGGAGGCGTGGGGACTGGGAATAAATGGAGGCGTGGGGACTGGGAATAAATGGAGGCGTGGGGAGGGGAATAAATGGAGGCGTGGGGAATAAATGGAGGCGTGGGGAATAAATGGAGGCGTGGGGAGTAAATGGAGGCGTGGGGAATAAATGGAGGCGTGGGGAATAAATGGAGGCGTGGGGAATAAATGGAGGCGTGGGGAATAAATGGAGGCGTGGGGAATAAATGGAGGCGTGGGGAATAAATGGAGGCGTGGGGAATAAATGGAGGCGTGGGGAATAAATGGAGGAGTGGGGAATAAATGGAGGAGTGGGGAATAATGGAGGAGTGGGGAATAAATGGAGGAGTGGGGAATAAATGGAGGAGTGGGGAATAAATGGAGGAGTGGGAATAAATGGAGGAGTGGGAATAATGGAGGAGTGGGGAATAAATGGAGGAGTGGGGGAATAAATGGAGGCAGTGGGAATAAATGGAGGAGTGGGGAATAAATGGTGGGGAGGGGAATAAATGTAGGCGTGGGGAGGGGAATAAATGTAGGCCGTGGGGAGGGGAATAAATGTAGGCGTGGGAGGGGAATAAATGTAGGCGTGGGGAGGGGAATAAATGTAGGAGAATACATGGAGGAGTGGGGAGGAGAATAAATGTAGGCGTGGGGAGGAGAATAAATGTAGGCGTGGGGAGGGGAATAAATGTAGGCGTGGGGGAGGGGGAATAAATGTAGGTGTGGGGAGGGGGAATAAATGTAGGTGTGGGGAGGGGGAATAAATGTAGGTGTGGGGAGGGGGAATAAATGTAGGTGTGGGGAGGGGGAATAAATGTAGGTGTGGGGAGGGGAATAAATGTAGGTGTGGGGAGGGGGAATAAATGATCAGAGGAAAAAAAGAGGAGATGTTGACTCAGAAGTTTGAATAAAGGGGTCTCCAAAGTAGAGAGAAAGAGGGGGAGAGAGAGCAGGTCAGGAGAAACCGTTTGGCCCGATGCCAGGCTGTTTTGTGTCTGTTCAGGCTGATGGCTCTAGGATGAGTAAGCTGTTCGTTACTGTACACAGACAGACAGAGGAAGTGAGTGATGCAGAGAAACTTACACTGAATGATGTATATAAAGAAAGATGGCGATGCAAATAGAAAGAGGGACCAAGCAAGACCGAGAGAGAGAGAGACGTGGTACACAATGCATCACTCCATTGTGATCAGGCCTGTGTGTGTGGGGCCAAGCCAGCTTGTCTGGGGAAACAGCCATAAATGGAGAGTGTTTTTATCCTCCTGGGAGGAACTGGATCAGAACAGAGAAATGTTGGCACAAGCTCTTGATAAAAATGTCAGAGACACTTGATGAGCTCAAGTTCCCCTGTATGACTCAGAGCCTGTGCTTTGTGGAAGTTGAACATTTGATACGATTGAAAATCGCTAACTGCAAACTTTTTGTGTTTTTGAATTCTGTACTTGAATGATACTAATATCCGTTTTCACCGTTCCTAAAAACACAGCTTGTTAAGGAGGGTGGATTGTTTAGAATGTTTCAAATAGTACTGTTTAGAACATTGTATTTTCACCTGGAAAACTTCCAAAATAGCTGAAGGGGCACTCAGTTCCTAATGCTTTTAGTGTAAAAGTAGGTTTGAGTTCCATACAACAGCTTGTAGTTGTTTGTTGTCTCATAGTTCTCTTCAACTCTTCAGTACATACAGCCTGTAATGTTTTCTTGTCTGATCTTGTCTCCCCAGTTGCCCAGTCAGTACTCAGCTCCTCCTCCTCCTGCCCCCAAGCCTGCAGGTCCTCCCCCCACTGCTCCCAAGCCCAACCTCTCCTTCCTCCCCCCTCCAGAGATGGGAGACAAGCCCCCTCCCGCTCCCTGGGCCGAGGAGCTCAAACTCCGGACGACACACAGACAAGCCAATAACCCTACATCTGCCCCAGCTCCTGCCCCACAGCCATTTGCTAAGGCACCAGTCGGGGCTTCTAAGGCTTTTGGGGGCATGAAAATGGGGACGTCCGTGCCTCCTGTGGGGCTGAAGAACCAGAACCACGCCCCGGCTCCATTTGGTGTTGCTCCTAAACCTTCCCCTGCAGCCAGCTCCTTCCCTCCTCCTCCTGCCGCTCCTCCTGCCGCTCCTCCCGCCCCACCAGCCAACAAAGTGGCTCCCCCAGCCTTCAATCATTCAAAGCCCTCTTCCATTGACTCTCAGATGACTGTGAGCCTGCCCCCTCCTGCCCCCGTGCCGCCTCCTCAGCCCAAAGCGATGACATCACCACCTTCTTCTTTCAGCCAGCCAATGAAATCTCCCCCTTCATCAAAGGTATGTTAGGAGACCCTTTGGGGTGAGTGTGTGTGTGTTTAGTACTCCCCTGTTAAATGTGTGTTCTGTCCCCCAGCCCTCTCCTCCTGGGCCTGTCTCTGTCCCAGGTGGAGGTGTTCCTCTCTCCATGAGGGAGGTGGAGGAGCTGGAGAGAATGACCAATGCATTCATCAAAGACATGGACACACACGCTCCCGTCATCACCTCAGCACCTACAGGTACACACACACCCTCCGTTCATCACCTCAGCACCTACAGGTACACACACATCCTCCCGTCATCACCTCAGCACCTACAGGTACACACACACACCCTCCGTTCAGCACCTACAGGTACACACACACCCTCCGCTCATCACCTCAGCACCTACAGGTACACACACACACCCTCCGTTCAGCACCTACAGGTACACACACACCCTCCGCTCATCACCTACACTAGTTCATTGTTTCATACTACCATACCCAATGTATCAGAATGAACACTATTATCTTGTCCAGTTCCTGCCTGACAACACTCTTTCTCAGTATGCTATTGGTTCTGATGGTCTGGGCTGTAGTTCTAATAGTCTGGGCTGGGGTGCTGATGGGCTGGGCTGTAGTTCTAATAGTCTGGGCTGGGGTGCTGATGGGCTGGGCTGGGGTGCTGATGGGCTGGGCTGCTGATGGGTTGGGGTGCTGATGGTCTGGGGTTTTGATGGGCTGGGCTGGGGATTTGATGGGCTGGGCTGGGGTTTTTATGGGCTGGGGTGCTTATTGGTCTGGGCTGGGGTGCTAATTGACCTTTCATCAAAATGATTGATCAGTGTAATTAGGCAGTAAGGAACCTCCTCCCTCCTCCCTCTCATTGGTGCTAGACCAGTGTGTCTGTGGTAATGACTTAATGACTGTGTGGAATAGGACTGGCTGGGCTCTGCCTCTGTCAGCATCAACCAACTCTTATCCCCTCTCTCTTCGTCCTCTCCCCTTCTACCTCCCTTCTCTCTCTCCATCGCTCTCTCTCTCCATCACTCGCTCTCTCTCCATCGCTCGCTCTCTCTCTCTCCATCGCTCGCTCTCTCTCTCTCCATCGCTCGCTCTCTCTCTCCATCGTCGCTCTCTCTCTCCATCGATCGCACTCTCTCTCCATCGCTCGCTCTCTCTCTCCATCGCTCGCGCTCTCTCTCTCCATCGCTCGCTCTCTCTCTCTCCATCGCTCGCTCTCTCTCTCTCCATCGCTCGCTCTCTCTCTCTCCATCGCTCGCTCTCCTCTCTCCATCGCTCGCTCTCTCTCTCCATCGCTCGCTCTCTCTCTCCATCGCTCGCTCTCTCTCTCATCGCTCGCTCTCTCTCTCCATCGCTCGCTCTCTCTCTCCATCTCTCAGCCTCCTCTCTCCACGCTCGCTCTCTCTCTCCATCGCTCGCTCTCTCTCTCCATCGCTCGCTCTCTCTCTCCATCGCTCGCTCTCTCTCTCCATCGCTCGCTCTCTCTCTCCATCGCTCGCTCTCTCTCTCTCCATCGCTCGCTCTCTCTCTCCATCGCTCGCTCTCTCTCTCCATCGCTCGCTCTCTCTCTCTCCATCGCTCTCTCTTTCCATCGCTCTCTCTCTCCATCGCTCTCGCTCTCTCTCTCTCTCTCCATCTCTCTCTCTCTCTCTCCATCTCTCTCTCTCTCGCTCTCCATCGCTCTCGCTCTCTCTCTCTCCATCGCTCTCTCTCTCTCTCTCTCTCTCTCCATCTCTCTCTCTCTCTCTCTCTCTCTCTCTCTCCATCGCTCTCTCTTTCTCCATCGCTCTCTTTCTCCATCGCTCTCGCTCTCTCTCTTTCCATCGCTCTCTCTCTCCATCGCTCTCGCTCTCTCTCTCTCTCTCCTTCTCTCTCTCTCTCTCTCTCTCTCTCCTTCTCTCTCTCTCTCCATCCTCTCTCTCTCCATCTCCATCTCTCTCTCCATCTCTCTCTCTCTCTCTCTCTCCATCTC